>NW_026919625.1:0-159087 GCF_032062105.1 Saccostrea cuccullata
ACCTTCTGTGATTCCCAGTGGTCCCTTTTGATTATAAGGCAAAAGAGGCAAGGTCACAATACTTATATAAAGTGGATCGATTCAATCAATTTTTTTTTTCAATACTATAGTTGTTTATTAGATTAATCATTTTCACATGACTTCTACCAAAACAATAACTGATATCTTGTATCATAAAGAACTGTCTTTTCTCTCTCTTAGGTCTTTCTTCTCACGTGTATATGTCCTTTTTTGGTGTACAAGCTAACCGTAACAAAGACAAACATTTCTTTTAAAGTTTATTTCCCAATAGACACTGGTAAATATATCGTAATTACATTAATCATAACGAACCAAAATTGCCATAATATTCCGTGCAAGTATATTAAATGAGCCATTGTGCCAGGTCAGATTTTAAAACCAACTTTTATTCGCGTGCGAGAAATTTTCGCGAAGTTCGCGAGAGTATCGTCCTCGCGAATATTTCTCGGCGCGAACCAGTCCTTTAAGTCTCTGTATCTATTAACAACGGATCCAAAAAGGCTTGATCGCGAAAAATAATCGTCGCGAACTAGTTTAACCCCGGTAAATCGCGAAATAAAGACGTCGCGAATAAAAGTTGGTTTACAGTAATTTCTCGATAGATACGAATTAGTAATAGGTTGTCAAATAAATACACATGGATCTTAAATGGAATACAGCATATAATTTTGTGTCTGGTGATATAATTATCTATTGTTGGGCCGATCACGGGCAATAAAGTGAAGATTTAATGAACTGTTCAATTTTAGATTTAGTATTTACACAATGATAGGGGAGTCATTTTGTGTATACCGAAATAGAAGAGGCGTGCAACAAATGGCTTTTCTTACAGGTATATTGGCGTATTACAATCATTATAAATAATATACGACTTATACATGAATCATCTCCATTCACTCCAGACAAGGAAATTCGGACACACAATTAACATTTACAACAATTCAAATTTTTACAGTCGCTTGACAACGATACTGGCATATTTATGGCACGCCAAATTCACAAAAATGAGATAATCATAGTTTCACAATCGATAAACTAGGTTTATCGGTTGTAAACTATAGTTTACAAACCGTAAACTATAGTTAACAACGTTAATCTGTATTTCACATCTGTAAACCATAGTTAACGCGATAATCTATGTTTCACAACCGTAAACTATACTTTACACTGAAAACAATCATTTGCGATTGCAAAACATAGATTAATAAATACATACGATTTGTAAACTATAGTTTACAAACCGTTAACTATAGTTAAATCTGATAAATATAGTTTCACGATTTGTGAAACTATGATTAACAACTCTTAACTATAGTTTACGATTGTAAACTATAGTTTACAAACGTGAATCTATGTTTATCAACAAAATCTATTGTTAACGCTTATTACAGACAGATAAACTTAGATTATCATTCGTAAACTATAATTAACAACCGTTAAATATAGTTTTCAGATGAAAACTATACTTAACGAATCGTTAACTATACTTAACGAATCGTTAACTATAGTTTACGGTTTGTAAACTATAGTTTACAGTCGATAAACCTAGTTTATCAAATGTGAAACTAGGTTTATCTCATTTTTGTGAATTTGGCGTGCCATACATATTGAATAACATTTAATTTGGCAGTTTGAAAAAATACGAATGACATATGGATAACTGGGATTTAGCATATAATTTATTCTAGCAAGAATTTTGAAACTTCTATAACGATCGAAGATATTTAAAGGTCTTTTGACAAGAGAAGATCTCGTTTTACCAAATAAAAATATTTAGGTATCAATGCGTTGAAAAAATTGAATGGGAAGGGTAGGAGTTGGTATTTCCTTTGCTTTCACAAACCCTGCCTAATTGACAGCTAATGAATGTATTGCACTTCTATCAATTTTGACAACATTTTTTCAACAACAAAGATTTACACACAAGATTTAGCAGGGAAAACTCTTCTGAATTCTCATCATAATTATAGTTTTTTTTTTATCATGACCGGAAATTCCATTCATACAATATCACAGACGTAATGAGGTATCAACCCAAACAAATTACAAACATTCATACATAAAACCCTGACATTTCTATCGTTTTCCCGGACTGACTCGATGTGGTTTCCGAAGACGACCGAGTGGAACCACGTGACCTGTCGGAAGTATCGGACCGATCCGATCTTTTACGTGTGACATTGTTTTCTATCGATTTGTTTGCTGATGGCAAGATGCAGCCTGTCACTTCTAAAACAATAATGTTTCCATCATGGTCCATTGTTTCCCATCGAGTGTCTGATAAAGGTTTACAAACATTGGGGAAAAGTGGCACAATATGGCCGACGTCCGTCACACGAAATTGTAATTTCACACATTCTAGAGGTCTCGGTTTTGTCTCCTTTTGAAGTCTTTTTAATGCAAATTGAACGTCGTAATGTGTATGAGTATGCACCGTAAATAAACAGAAATCATCACGTAATAATTCTGGATCTGCTCCTATGATTAGTTTGTAGAAATGTACCATATCGTCCCAGTTTTCTTCACTGGCGAATATGACTATTCGAATATGCTCTTTCCCATAATGCACCTGCCGAACAGCCCACAGCGGAAGATCTTCCGACGTATAAAAGAAGTCCTGACTGTTGTAAGGATATGGATTGACCCGGCCTCGAGACACTTGCTCCGAATGGTGAAATTTCCATGGAGATTTTTCAAAGTGAATTTTGGCAGTTTGAATTCTTTCACATCCAAGCATTCCTTCCTCTTGTAAGAATATCATAACAGCGGTGCTGGGGAGGCTTTGGTCCGAATCAGGGAAGTTTTGTTGTCTGTGTTCAGAAACATTGATCCGCTCCGACACCTTGAAAATGTGAAGATCTGGATCCACCCAGTCAATCACGGGCTGATACATGTCCATCATGGGATATACTTCGTGAGAATCCGCTAAAAAATGCACAGTTAGCCGATAGGGGTCGCTCAGCATGATGGAATCAATGTCGGAATTTCCAGACAAACTTATGTTTTCTCCTTCCGATCTCATTGACCCAATAGAAGAAATACTGCTTCCTGCAGAGAAAAAAGAAACATGAAATGAAATGGAGGAAAACATAAATGTGTAATCTAGCAAACTAGGTCTTTAGGTATATCTAACCCACTCGATACCTTACGTTTCAAAGAAATGAAACAACATACACATTTTCAATCTCGAGTTTTACAAATTAGACGCTAGACGAAGATAAACAAAATTCCTAAAACACATGTTCCAATCGAGCCCGTAATTCCTCAGCACGAAATCCGTTGCCATCGAAGTTTTGTTTGCATTGTGTCAGGAGCTACGAAGTAATGGCTGAAGGGTTCACCTTTCTTGTTTGATGTGAGGGGTTTACCCTCTTGTATGAAAAATCAGCACTGGTGAAATCCAAAAAATCTCTTCCGTTTTCAAATATATGCAGCAGATTTCAGACCCCAACCTCGCAGCATGGTTTTATTAAGAGTGGTGTTCTGGTAATTTTGAGCGGAATGACCCTATACACTTCTTTTTTCCCTACTTTCTTTAGCATTCTCATTATAACTGACAAAGAACCTAGCCCTGGTGGTTTTAATAAAATACTCATTGCAGTGTGGAAATTATGTTTTTTAAACACAGAGATTTTTAAAGAAATACAATTGTTATGTTTGAGGTTTGTGAATGACTTCATATTGAAACGTAAAATTGAAGTTATCTAAAAATAAATACAAAAGAAAGACCGCGACATAATTGATTCTCTCGGCCTCGTTCAGTGCAGTCCAATGTATCGAATTTCCATGGAAGTGCATTGAAAGAAGTTTTTGTGGAAGTTCACCAATGTGAGACGTTTTTATAAAGAGATCATCGAAGCCCCTCAAACAAAGAACACAGGAAATAAAGAAAAAATGATATAATGTTTGAATTTGCTTTGTCACAGAATTTTCGTGTAAGAGGATTTTACGATATGTTTTAATATTAATGAAGAAAATTTGTGCTCTTGAAGGCCATTATGGATGATTTTTTATGGTCATTTTATGAATACTTCGAACATTTCAATTCAGACTGTTGTTTGAAAAGTATCAATTAACAGTAATAACTACGTTGTTAAAAATAATGAGATTCGTTTTTTAATTGCCTGCTGCATATTTTGAATAAATTGAAGACTTGCTGACTCATCAGCTCAAGGAATTAAACTAGAAATCATGAATACATGACTATAATTAAGATGATTATTCATTGGTTTCCGTGCATGATAAACTGACCATTTAACCGATAAAAAAGTAAAGATAATTGCTGAATCCACACTGATCCATCAGTGAACTTGAAAATATGGAATTCATTAAAATAACTTTGTATAATTATTATGACCTATTTTCCGGTGCAAAAAATGAAACAAATGGGTAAAGTAAAATCCCTTACTTCCTTTTCAAAGAATTTGTCAGTATTCTAGAAATAAACGTAAAGAAAAACTTAGTATTTTTTACGATGGAACCCATATTGATATCAAATGATCAGTAGTCTTTCATATATAACACTTTATTTGTAACATCAAATTAGTTTTCATGAAAGTCTCCAAATACTTCGCTAAAAACCTATAAACTAAAACAGATACAGATTCAGATGTCTTTTATATTTACCCAGTAGAACATTTATCATTTATGATACAATGGATATAAAAACTTACCATCATTAGAAGAGTTGGAGGCAGACGTTGATAAACTTCCCCTCCGTGATCTGCAAAAGAAGGAGACAAAATTATAAATTTGTGACAGGCCAAAATCAGATTCAGAAAAACCTCGTATATTTCAAGCCAAAATCAGATCCAGAGGGAAAAAAATCAGAGATGTTACAGACTTAAATCTGCTTTTAAAAAATCAGAGGTGCTACAGGCCAAAATTACATGTAGGACCTGTAAAAAAAAAATCAGAGATGTTTCAAGCAAAAAATCAGGTCCAAGAAAAAATCAGAGATGTTCAAGGCTAAAATTGTGTCTGAGGAAAACACCCAGAGATGTTGCAGGCGAAAACTAGGTCCATGGACAAAAACAGAGTATCAGATCAAGATACAAAAACAGATTGGTATAACATGCCAAATCCAGTTCCAAATCAGTCAATTTTATGTGGCATCTTAAATTAAATTTAATTTAATCTCTTGATAAAGATTGTACATGCAGATTAAAATCTGGAGACCCAACATATCAACTCACATTTGTACAGATCGATTGAAATGTGAAATGATCATATTTTTACATTAAAACATTGTGCAGAGCAACATTCAAATACTAGTATATGGGGGGATGTTATTATGTAATCAATTGTCTACAAACTATAGATCTTGCATGCTTGCGAATCTTCCTATACAAAATTATCAATATCAAGGATCAATCAATGCTATCTTGAAGCATAGGGTCGGTGCAGAATAAGTAATGTATAATTGTGTTAATGTTCTTCATTGCCCCCTCGCGTTGTTCCATGTGATTTCTTGGGGAACTAAATTTCTAATGGGGGAGATTTATGGAAGGAAAAAATGCCTTTATCACGCAAAAGCCCTATTACTTTCCTTTCATTTCAGCTCTTTGCTTCAGTGGCACTTCAAAATTCCCGAAGAATGAAATATCTTTGTGTGAATTGACTGACTTTTTTGTCTCTAATGATCGAAACATGCGATAAAGTGCATCTTTATTTTCGCTTGATAGTTTTCAGCGTTGAGGAGAATGCCTTTATCGGTTTGGCTCGCGCTCGTAGTAAATGGGAAGTTTCTGAATTAATCTTCACTTAAAATGTTGAGTGGGCAATAAATTGGAAAATAAAATGAAAATCTTGGAGAGGTTTTAATCCACCTTAATAGTGGAAGGTGTTCTTAATGCATATATTGAAAGTTATATATGAAAACTCTTTAAACACAATAAGAAAAGACGATTATAAAATCTCAGTTTATAATCCGCTTGAAAGGGGATCATTTTCTATTGTGATAACATGCTGAATATTTTCCTTGTAGATATTCAGACAAAGAAACTGAATACACATTTTTCTGAGGATGATCCGACATAATTTGATTGTCTGTGGCGCGCACCTGTCATAACAACAAATATTTCAAAGTCGCAAAAAATTTAAGAAAAGAAAACTACTTTCTAAAAGCATTCCTTCATTTATTTCACTTTCTCCTTTTAGATTTCAAATGTCTTACGTAAGATTATTTCAATTCTAGTCCAAGTATCTAAGATACCTCATAAGATTTTAGGTATCTCTTAGAGGGTTCTTTTATATCGGAGAAAGTGCTAATTGTTTGACATATCAGTTTTGTCCTTTTCAGTGCAACTTCGCGCGATATTACCGGCCTCCTGCCAAGATTGGGGATATCGAAGATTTTCGGGGATTAGGAAAGGTCCGGATAATTAGGATTAAATTAATAACCCCATCAGACCTGCTTAATGTCAAAACTGTTATAATTAGTTACGGATCAAAGATTGTCAATAACATTTTTTAATCGTTTTACTTCACTATATTGTTTCTAATATTTCAGAGTTTTTGGCTGATTTCATTTTTAAGAGTGTAAGGGAAGGAGGGGGTTATGATGAAACTAATTTTTGTTCATACGGAAATGATCGATTTTTCAGTGCTACAATTGATAATCTTCTGTTTCAGCAACTTATAGATTCCAGCAAAAAGATTTTAAATGAACCCATGCAACTGCCTTTTAAATTGCCTATATTTAAATGACTGGTCATGTTGTTTTCGGTTTGTTGTGCACTTGCTTGTCGTCTCCGATTTAAGCTAGGGTAGGTGGGTCGAGACGGAGACGAGGGGTCTAGTAAATTCAACAATCTCTCAAAACAAAACCCGAAGGACAAACCAATGCACTCTGCAACTGACAATACTTAAACAAATAGCCCTTAATGTGTATAATCTTATCGTATGACTGCTCTGTTTGCATTTTGCAATCACAATTATTGACCGCTTATCAATTAGAACAGTCCTGTTTGAGATATGAACAGCAAGACCCTCACAGTTTATAACTTATCAGTAAATAGTGCATAAAGCACTTACAATGCATGTAATGTTTCGTTAAAAATCATTTATTCATTAAAATTGATGCCGCGATTCAAAGTCTTGTTTTAACGGTGTCGAATTTCTAAACAAATGAGATATTGTATATCCTTATAGACATCATATTACTGCCGTGTATCCGATCTCCATAGTATGGGGTGATTCCAACAGGATAACGTAATTAAAAGATTATCGAACATGGCATCGGAAGAATTAACATCTAATCAAGCTGAATAATAAAATATGAACCTGTTTTCAATGAACTCCTTTTTTTCTTAATACGAAAAAATATTGAAATGCACTGAACAGCTTCACCATCCGTCAGGTTTTCTGCATAAAACGTCAATCGGAGTAGAACGTATACGAAATACAGAAGAATTAAACAAAAGCTGAATAATAATTTATGAACCTATATACACATGATACAGTGAGCTTTTTTTTTAATATGAAAAAAATATTGAAATGCACTAAACAACTTCACCATCCGTCAGGTTTTCTGCAAAAACTGTCAATCGGATTAGAATGGAATACAGAAGAACAAAAGGGAAATTCACTGCGACGCATTATATAAATCAAGACATGCTAATGCGCTACTGTCTGCCGACAAGATTTATGATTTAGTTTGAATTTTTGGACGTGCAAAGAGTTTCCGATCTGCACTTCGCTTGACATTTTTGTCGCAGGTATTTTCTTCATTTGAACAAAAGCATTTTGACAAGATTTGGCATAAAATTAAAAGTTTAAAAGGTTTTTTAATAAAAATGATCTAAGAATTATGCGATGACAACAATTTACGTCAGAGAGTCCAAATGACTTCCGGTTTTAGTGGTCATGTCTATATAAATATGCCTTTGAAGAGAATGCAGTAGACGGAAATCGGTGCCTCTAGGGATAACTTTTTCATTCTTAATATGGAACCATTCTCAATTATGGAAATTAATTATTTTTTACTCTGTATGCAAGTCCCAGAGACAAATGACTGAAATGAGTATAATATATGTATTATATCATCATAATGAAATTACTACTGTAAACTCTTACGCTTTACTGTTTTAAAAATCATTTAGCTTAACATTTCGGCATAGACATCAAACAAATAATTGACAAATAACATAAGTTTACAGATCTCTTGAAAAAAATCGACCTTAGATCCCTAAACAAACACTAAAACACGTTTGTATACCAAAAACAACCTCTTCTGTCTCAAATCGTTTCCATTTAACACAAAAAAGCAAGAAGAGAGATAGCCACCAATGTTAAGAGATCGAGGTCTTGTGCAGAAATATCGAGGGAAAAAGTCCTTAGAAAAGATCTGTTATTAAAATAATCAACAACAAATAGAAAAATCGCTAATGATCGACATCAAGATAACTTACAAGATTGGCAATTCCCTCTAATTCTCACCGACAATTCGCTCCATTTTAGGTTTAAATATGAAGGCAAAGTTTAGAATTGGTTAAATCTAGCCTATTTAGGACTGGAGTGTTTTGATATTGGATTAAAGTGGTCAGTAACGGCCAGTATTATTGAAGGTACACGGCATTCTCTCTCTCTCTCTCTCTCTCTCTCTCTCTCTCATGGCAAGAAGAAGGCGGCATAAATTTAGGTAACTGGAGTAGACCATCTTTATATCCGTAAACTGCTTACATGTCAATCTTATACCTGGAGATATCCCCCACCCCCTATGTTTTTGACCGCAAAATATTAATGCAAATATAGTGCAATAAACTTCAGCGAAGGTACTTTGAAACCACAATGGTTTATGAAATTACTTTGACACTACGTTATATTTGAAAGGACACCGAACCTCCCAAATTTAGATTACTAAATGTTCCAACCCCAAATAATTCACAAGAAAGATTCAATGATCCATACACATCTTTATTGCTATCAAACTTCTTAAAATGTTTGCATTTCTCAAATTCACTAATAATTTCACGATTGAAGAATCTTCTTGCTTAAAAGAAAGTTCAATAAAAACTTTAAAGACCTCTGTAAAACATTGGTCAACATTGAAGTTAACCTAGCACCTGCTGAAAGTTTGTACATTACAATTAAAGAAGTCTGGGTCAAATAGATTTTAAAGTTCCTTTTATAAAACTGGACACCTGTATTTTTAGAAAATCACAAACATGTTAAGAAAATATTATCCCATCAAAGAATTTATATGTATTTAACTTTGTTTGCAAGGTTATAATTATTTGTAGAGAAGGGTCTCAAACTTAATTCAAAATTAGAAACCCTTTCAAGCCGAAGAATGTCGCAATAGTAAACCTTTTCATTTGCCTTTGTTTAACAAAACCTCAAAAATACGTATATCGTGTGTTTGATTTTTTATGTTAACTGAAAGAAAATTATCAACTTACGTCGTCACATTTTGAATCACTTGCAATTTTCTAGGGCTCTTGTTATTTTCATATTTAAAACTTAAATTTTCATTTAAAGAATAATGAAGGAAATGGTTCGCTTTCAATGTAAGAAAAAAAGATGACGACGGAATCCTCCGTGTATTTTCAAGTACCGGTATTATAGAAAACTTGATAAAGTTTTTCAAACCTATTCACAAGTAGGTTAGATAAAACACTTGAGAGATGCTTTATCGAACATCATGCGGAAAAATATGACCGAATAACAATGTCAGAAGACTAATGGCGTCATGTTTACGATAACTCAATAGTCCTCAACACAGATATATTACCTCAATGCTTACAAAGCAAGTAAAAGGGAAAACCATTGCAGAAAAAATATGTCAAAGTATATGATTTTAATTGAAAAATGAAGTATACTTTTAGTGGGTATGAAGATTCGTTTGTTAGAGCCTGGTTTCAATAGTGTCATCTCCTTAATTTGTTTTCAGGCATTGGTTTTTATGACAATTAAACGCTTGTTACTTTGTTTGCAATAAAAACGGGGAATTCCTGACACTATTGAAAATGGTCTGTTGACGCCTTTCCCAAATAAAGCCAGCTTTCTTTACGAAAGTAAAATCGTTACTATTTGATAAGTTCTTTCACTTCAAGTGTATTCGATCGAAAGTATATTGAGAACGAACACACAAAGACACCGTTACGACAGCGAAGTTGACGTTTTAAATTTATTGCGTCAAGAAAATATGTCGTTTGCTGGCCTACGTTCAAGATCACTCAGCTTAGAGGCTAGGCTAGCTGCTTCGATCTTGGACGCAACCTTAAATGTGACGTCATCATCTGACACGCGCTTAAAAGTATGAAGAATAAAACAAACATACAAAGACTTTGAAAACAATTTGAAAAAGAAAAACGCAAAGGTATCGAATCTCTCTTTGCATAATGGTCAGCTTCTGTAGATGACATTGTTTCTCATTGAATATCGTCTGTGCGGCATCTCGCGTGACGGTCGCGTGGTTTGGAACGTTATCGAATTTGCCTCACAATGGGTCGGCAGGTGTTAATCCCTACCAATGAATAGTGCTCCAAATCCATACGTTTGTATCTGATCCCTAATGAATTAACAAACATCATTCATCAAAAGCTGGAGAGGAAATGAATAGTTTACAAGCGGAAGGATTAATATCTTGTGTTTGTGATGCGCAAAGCAACATATGATAATTACCGCTGTCAATACCATCTGACTCATTTATGATTCCTCTCGCATCTCACAAACGCTTTATTATAACGAAATATCAATTAATTTTTCATTAACATGGAAAGTATGAAAGTGTAGTCGGCTAATTCCATATGCCATAAATTATCCGCGCTGACCATACCTTGACAATGAGAATTTCCATCTACGATTTTAAAATCGGTAAAGGTGAGCAGATTGTATTCGCCGTGGCTGATCCAGAATCGACTATTTTCCTCCCAGGATGTTTCTCTTTGTCTCCTAATAAAGACCATCAGATGTTCACCCTTTTTTCCAGCTTGGCCATTATTATGAGAATGGTCAGTCGATGCAATGGCGGTGATATATACAAGGTGAACAGGACGGCAGAAAAATAGATACCTGAGGATTAACGGACACGGACAACATTAATAAACACTTGACCTGTCCGTGATGTGTCACTTGACCACACATTCCTAATGGACATGCATTTAATATGTGTGAATATATTAAGGGTTATAAAAAGAGTATATAGATGTACATTTGAAAAATCAATTATCTTTGAGAATCTCAGATATTTCTCTTTTAAAGTACGGCAATGAATTTCGTGAGAAGTATATTAAGTACATCCTTTAACAAGACATCTTTTAAAACTATTAAAGTACATTTATTTTTTAAAAGTTATCATTGTCAATTTCTAAAACGTAATAATTAATAATTTATTTCTCGGACTGAATTGAAAATTGTTCTTGACGCTGTTCGTTGCAAACGTCTTTAAGAATATCTATACGATTTATTTCACGTACAAACATCCAAGTTACTGAGAAAAAACACGTACATGCCCCATCATGATTTCTTATTACCTTACATATTATATGAATATCGGTACTTATAAATCTGCGATCCGATTTTACAATGTCTGTCGTGTATACAACAACCCGATTTACTCTGCTTCCCGTGGTGAAAATCTATCGCTAATTAGAAATCTACACCATATAAGTATGTCTAATGAGATTGCTCTGGCCACTCCAGCGACGTTTTAAATAAGGGGCTCGCCAGGTGCCCTCTAAAGAACAAACAGAACAAAAGAATTGGTCTATTTATCTAAATAAGACATTAAAACTTATCAAAATCCGACATGAATGAAACTTGGTAAACGGATACGTGTTGATGATTCGCAGCCGTTATGTGGAAGTTAAGTAATTTGTTCATCTTTGAGCAGAAGATGATAATTAAGTCCTCTGGTTAAGATGATATCGCATTAATTTCCAATTTATTAGAATTTTTGAAGTTTAAAATCAGGGTCATTACGACACATGTTTATTTGATTACTGATAATAACGTGTACAAACATTGGCCGGACCCCTAATCGTACTGGGCCTACTTCCTCTCTTCGAACCGAAAACTACTTTTTATCATTTCAAGTGAATTTCTCAAATTCCACTTCAGTGAAATTTAGTTCGTCTTGTGGTTTAATCGCTCGTCATTTAATTTTATTTTTGGCCTCTCTTTAGAAATTTCGGTTGCTTCTATTATCATATATCCTTCTCAGACCCGCCTCGAACATACCTTTTAATCATTATCCGTAATTGGCGAAACTTGTAAATATTCTATATTCTTTATTGACGCAAAATTTGAAATGTTAGAGGACCATTGTATGTTTGCACAATCGCAATTTCCTTATCCGGTTTTTCTTAAAATATCTTTTGAAATCTAACCTTTAAAGATACAATCAGTTATATGTTAACTGTTTATAATTGATTTTTAATGTTTTTGTATCTGCATCACAGTAGTCTATGTATATTTATTCAATGCAAAAAGTACACCATTTTTTCGCCTTGGACCACACATTCAAAGTGGGGAACATAGTTCACGCTTGGTATCGACCAAATCAAAACCCTTTGAGAGCTGATAATAAAAAGTTTATTGGCAATGTAGACAAAGGTTATTTCGATTTGAATCAATATTGTGAAACATGGGATTTATCAGTTAAAAGTTCTTTCAGAAATCGAAATTCGTTTTTTTTTAAGATTACATCGTCTACACGTCGATTAGATCATGAATTAGATTCTTTGTCTTTTATGTCTCAAGATATATCTATATGTCTATGAATTCATTACAAATGCACATTGACAAGCATAGAAATGGGCAGGACTAATTTCCTGCAGAACGAAAAACTTAGGACCCGCAAAGTCAGAAATCAGAAAGTCACGCAGATGTTCAGTTAATTGTTGAAGAAAGGAGTTAGTGGCTCATATAGGTATAGAAATAATATACAATACAGTCAAATGACAGAGGACTCAAAAAGAATTACAGTACCACTATAGATAAACGAAGACTTCGTGACGAACATAGAATGTAACTATCGAAAATTTGAAGACTGGAAGATGACAATCGTGATGATTTGGACAATGATTTCTTCAGCCCAATATGTCCTCAGCTGGCCTAACCCACCCACATATTCGAGCGAATTTCTTGGATTCTGACATCGTAAAAACACAATGTCTCCCGCTAAGTATTTTTCATTTAGGGTAGATTTTGGCCATTCTTTGATGTGACACACACGGCGCAAGGGTTAGGTCGACAGGTCCTCACAAACCGGCTAATTACCAGACAGAATATTGCTTTTCTGTGCATGAGGTCCGTGGGAGAATTCTAATGTATCTAGCCATTGAGAGAAAGTTTCAAACTGTCAGCAAGAGGTCATAGATAGATTGACTATTGGTGTTTTAAAGTAACGAATAAAAAGAAACAGAGGAAGCGATGAGAGCCGACAGTATTGTATAATTACATTGTGACACGTGCACAAAAGATGCCCCAATTACCTAAACATGTCAACCCCGCCCTCTCTGGAAATCAGTTTGTAATTGTAAACTATCGACACCGGAATAATGAACGTCCTATAGAGGAAAAGATTTTTTTCGATTTCCCTTTAATTTCATAATTTTTATGCTATCATATGGAAGGAAAAGGCACTATTTTGATTCAAATACGTATCTGTTTATACATTATAAAATATATATGTTGTGATTGATATAATAACATTTTAACATACGATTTTATAGAATTTATGTCTTGGTTTTTCAAAAAAAAAATTGTTTTGTTGTTATTGGTAAACATGTGTTGTTTTACAAGGACCAAGTCCGTTAAGCTTGTAGTGTCTTGTCAGAAATTTGACGATTCTTCCTTCACGATTCAACAGTAAAATACAATGTAAAACAGGGTATGTCTGGAGTTGATTTTCAATCAGTGAGAAATCTAAGACAAAAGTTAAACATCATACTCCTGATGGTCTACTTTTCTTGAAATGTAAAAATAACACAAAAGAAATTTGACTCAGACTTTAAAACAATAAAATATATCGTCTTACGAGAAGCCCCCCTCTCTCTCTCTCCCTCTCTCTCTCTCTCTGAGACGCCAACATTTTCTTAAGAAATGACTATAATTTTCTCCAGTATCTGTGACTACAAAAGTTCCGTGTGCCCCACATTATATATTTACGGGTTTCTTCGCGGAATTTCCCTTCTCCCACGGATGACCGAAACATTAAAAGAAACGCAAAAGCATTTTGCTTGACTCTCCATAATCTCTAAATGTTAAAACCTCGTATATATCTGTATATGGTAAAGGACGAATGTCCTTATCGCTAGATGTTGTGAATTTAATACAAATGAAGTGGCTAAGAGTGTCAGTGTTAGGTAGCAGTTTATGTCTCCGGGGAACAATAAAGTTCGGGTAAATACTAGACACATCACGCGAGTATTTAATTGAAATCAATCGAAATACAATGGCCACAGCTACGGCAGGTTTGTCGTATGAATTTTCCATATCTTATATACGGACCCTGCTCGGGGAATTTTGATGAGGAATGAAGGGGAATTTGTCAAACATGGTATGTGGAAATGGACAAGGTTTGTCGACCTAGATGATGAAGATTTAGAAGTGACAGTTGGCAGGTGCGAAAACAAAATAATTAACCTCCTAATTTAATTATAGATTTATCTTCTTTTCCTGTTGGTGTCAAAGCATTGTTAAAGAGAGAGAGAGAGAGAGATCCAAATACAAAAATGTTTTTGTCGTTCCATTATATCTGCACAGTTCGATATTCAGAAAAATTCCAATTGTCCATTAGGGATACATGCAAACAGGCACAAAAGTAAGATGTACAAACCACAGCATGCCATTGTCTGCATTGTCTGCGAAATTGCCATTTTAGTACTGCACGTGTAACGTTTAGTACCGGGAAATGAATTTTGTGACTATTGGTGCAAAGTCGTACATGATTGCAATTAGTATTCCCTGTCAAACAGGCTCGTAACCGTTGGTGTATATTAATTAAGACAAAAAATTCATAAACCGGTAATTCATTATCTGGTCAATACGAATACATGGCTCATAAATCTCTAGAAGACTATTCTGAGAACTTTGGAGCATGTTCAAAATAACTGGAATTTGAACGAAAATGCTATATGAATCGGAGAATTATCCTTATTGCATAACGAATAATGATTCATAGTTCAAGCTTAATTCAGCTGGACAATTCATTTCCACAAAGTGGACCACCCCCAATTGACTTTTCCTGTTTTTGCAACTACTTAACAAACTTCAAATAACATCCCTACCATCAGTTCTTCGAAAAGAAAAACATATTTTTGAAAACCCTTTTGACAAGAAGGATTTGGACATCAAACACAAATATGTACGCTTAATCAAATAGCGTTATGCATGGACCGCGGTTACACCCATTGTAAAAGATGACAACATAAATGGAAGGTGCTCAAAAAAGACAAACAATTTCCTCGTCACCTCAAAAGATCCTAAAATAATCAAAGTTGATTACAAGACCTCGGAGTTCCAAGACCATCATACCTCCTCATACCACCTACGGCGTGTACCGTGTATTAAACCTGACCTTATTATTTCAACAATCTCTAAGCCAACGGAAGTCCTTGTTTGACTAACGACCCTTCAGATTATATTATCTTTTGAAAGCATCTCCAAAAAACACTCGACGAACGTCTTGATCAATTTTTACGTCGTCAGAGCAAATAGGGATGAAAAAGATATATAGGGCGATCTTCATTGAATCGACGGATTCTAAATTTAAATTTTCTCTTTTCTACAAAATCGAGTATAAAGTGTTAAAATTGCTGTTTGACCTCTAAATGGTATATTTCGAGAAAAAATTCTTTACCACAAATACATCAAGAAATAAAAAAGTATACTAGTATATGTCATTATGTTCCCCAAACGAAGTTGGGGAACATATTGTTTTTACTCTGTTTCTTATTATTATTATTAGGGTCTTCCGTCTTCAGCGGAAGACCCTTCTATTATTCTTTTGTTTCTTTTTCAATTTTCTTATTATTATTATTATTATTATTATTATTCTTTTTTTCTGCACAAATTTTGTGCCGACGATTACTCAGAGATTTTTCGATCGATTTGTTTCAAATTTTCAGGGTTGGTGCACAATTATCTGAAGTTAATTCCGGCTGAAGGATTTTTTGAAAATCATTAGAGTTATCGCCCTTTTCTTAAAATTCAGATGACCTCCTTGTCTGTGACAGAACTCAATAACGGCTCAAGCTAGAGCGCTGAAATTTTCAGTGATAATAGAGGACATGTTGCCATGTTGCACCTGGGTCAGGAAATTTTCCGGAAGTTTCTAGTATGGAAGCTCGTTAGGGGTCAAAATTTAGGACACGAATCATGACTGATTTTTTAAGACATTTTGCTTCATATCTTTTAAAGTATGATTATTTTGTTAAAACATACTGAACATCATTTGTGCAAAACATCGAGATCTTTCATATTATACCAAGAAAAAAGCGCTGACTCATCACATTAAGGGCAAAAAGGGGCCAAAAGTCTTTAATCGATAACTCTTTAACAATCAATATTTTGGTATATATTACTGAACAAAAAATGTTGAGCTTAACAATCTACAACCATATATTATGATATTCATATCATATGGTACATAATTAGGGGCCACAAGGGGCCAGAATGCTAAATCTTTGATGCTTAATATTTCGAAAGGGAGAAATATTTTGATAAGCAATATTGAACGAAATATGTTCAAAATAATGTTCTAAACAATACGCATCCTTTCAATTTTTGCTATACGTCCCCTTTAAGGAGTTGAAGGGATGGCCCCTAAATATTTCTTTTGCTAATAGCTCAAAAACGAATAAGAATTTCTGAACAATTATTGAACACAAAATGTTCAAAATCTTAAGACCTTCAAGATATCCCGAAAAATATATAGGGGCCAAGAGGGGCCAAAAGTCTTTTTTCAATAACTCTTTATCAGTTAATATTTTGTAATACATTACTGAAGCAAAAATGTTTATCTCAACCATCTCCAACTATATATTATGATTTTCATGTCGTATGGTACATAATTAGGGGCCAAAAGGGGCCAGAATGCTAAATCTTTGATGCTTTATATCTCGAAAGGGAGAAATATTTTGATAAGCAATATTGAACAAAAGATGTTCAAAATCATGTTCTGAACAATATGCAACCTTTCATTTTTTGCTAAGCGTCCCCATTAAGGAGTTCAAGGGTTGGCCCCTAAATATTTCTTTTGCTTATAATTCAAAAATGGAAAAAAATTTCTAAATAGTAATTGAACAAAAAATGTTCAAAATCTATAGACCTTCAAGATGAGATCCCGAAAAAGGGGCTGGGCACATAGGGGCCAAGAAGGGCCAAAATCGATAACTCTTTATCAGTTAATATTTTGTAATACATTACTGAAGCAAAGATGTTTTTCTCAATCATCTCCAACTATATATTATGATTTTTATGTAGTATGGTACATAATTAGGGGCCACAAGGGGCCAGAATGCTAAATCTTTGATGCTTTATATCTCGAAAGGGAGAAATATTTTGATAAGCAATATTGAACAAAAGATGTTCAAAATCATGTTCTGAACAATATGCAACCTTTCATTTTTTGCTAAGCATCCCCATTAAGGAGTTCAAGGGTTGGCCCCTAAGTATTTCTTTTGCTTATAGTTCAAAAATGGAAAAGAATTTCTGAATAGATATTGAATAAAAAATATCTGAAGACCTTCAAGATGAGATCCCGAAAAAGGGGCTTCGAACAAGAGGGGCCAGAAAGATAACTCTTTATCAGTTAATATTTCGTAAAACATTACTGAAGCAAAGATATTTATCTCTCTCTATATTTTATGATTTTCATGTCGCATGGTACATAATTAGGGACCACAAGGGGCCAGAATGCTAAATCTTTTATGCTTTATATCTCGAAAGGGAGAAATATTTTGATAAGCAATATTGAACAAAAGATGTTCAAAATCATGTTCTGAACAATATGCAACCTTTCATTTTTTGCTAAACGTCCCCATTAGGGAGTTCAAGGGTTGGCCCCTAAATATTTCTTTTACGAATAACTCGAAAATGAAAAAGAATCTCTGAACACTTGTTGATCAAAAAGTGTTAAAAAGCATGAGATCTTTCAGATGATTTGAAGGAAAAAAAAGGGCTGGTCCTTTACATAAAGGGCCAAGAGGGGCCAGAATCTAAATTTATTTAATTTAAATCTAAATTCAGTTTAACGTTCAATATTTAAAAAATACCATCACGGCAGCAAAATCGTTTTTCTTAAGAAAATTATCATTGTAAAAAAATCTCAATCAAAATTTTATCTCATCTCATCAAGAATCGAACGGAAGACCCACTCGTTGTTCACAACGAGATCTCATCTAGTTAAGGTCTTCCGTCTTCACGGAAGACCTTCTAGTGATTCTACTGTTTCTTATTATTATTATTATTATTATTATTTTTTTCCCCAAAATTTTGTGCAGGCGATTTCTCGAAAACTATTCGGTGGTTTTCTATGAAACTTTCAGGAATTATGCGTCATCATATGAACTTTGTTCATCAGAAGGAAAATTTGGAATACTCACCTTCGGTTCCAAGTTATTGGCAGTTTTCTGATTTTAAAATGGATTTTTGTCCCCCCTTTTTTACGAAAATGGTCTAAGATATTAACTGGAGACTTGTTAGAGATAATAGATGATGACTTTTAGATATGTGAAATCACCTTTTCGTGTGTCGTTAGTACTTCCGGTCGCTACCGGAAGCGAATTTAAAAAGTCCGTATTTTCTAACTTTTTTGTTTTTTCAATATTTTTCATTTATTTCTGGAATGTTAATAGACACCTTTCTAATAATGCTAACTATATAATTTGTTTGAACATTCATAAATCCTAACTCTAGATATTAACATTTAAAAATCTGAAGCGGGTCCAATATGGCGGCTGCCTATGTCAACTTCGACATTTCGCAATAGGGGTTTTCAGAGGCAGCCAAGCGTTTGCTTGAACGTAAGTAAAGTATTTAAGGATAAATGAAATGTAAAGGAATACTGGGATTATCACGATGTAGTTACGTTGCAATTCTGTGTCAATCTAAGTTTAAATCGATGGTCGTCTCAAACGTCTTCTACAATTGGTTTTGGCTGGTTCTCAAATAAGAAAAAGGAAAGATTAAATGTGCAAATGAAAAACATACCTACTATCATTTGTTTTGTGGAAAAACAGATCTTAAATCATAGTTACAAATAATAGTTTTAAGAAACAATATCGATGTATATAGTACGTATTAAACGTATCCACTGTTTTGCTCATGCACACTTGAGTCATATTAAACTAATAGGAAAGACAAACATAGTAAAACTATTTTTTAGAAGAATTGAGTTTATATTAATATTCTTGTCTCAAAGATAGATTTAAGTTATTGAACATAAATAGTATCTGATTCCTTGGCCGTCTTAGGGCGACACATGTTTTTCGGCGAAACATTTCAACCTTTTCATGAAAGTTTAACTAAAAGGGACAGTTCAGTATGGGGATAAACAGAAAATTTTGAAAAGTAAAAAAATTATAGCAGTTTCGCTGATTTGGTGTTACTTATCTATTTATGCATAGAATTTGTAAATGTGTTGAAAACAATTTCTTTACCTTGAAATTTTAGCTATCAGAACGTTCTTTTTTATTTCCATTGAAGCTATCACACCTATTTAATTGGACATTCCAAAGAAAAGGCGCGAAGATTTACTTGTGGCGTTTGGTGCAAAATTATTAATAGTGACCGCCTTTCATTATTCTAAGAGAGAGACTAAAAGAGAGAGAGCTGTGGTCCCAATAGCGTATTGGATTGATGGATTGAATCCAATTGGATTTTCATGCTGGCGACCCGGGTTCAATCCCCTTTGTTTCAATGAAAGTTTCATCACTTTTTCAGCTCGATTTTGCGGGGGGTTTTTTTCAGAATCGGACGGAAGACCTCTCGTTGCTCGCAACAGTTATGTCGCCCCGAACGAAGTCGGGGACGACATATTGATATTGTACGCATGTTTTTTTTATCCAGGCTGTTTCTCGGAGATGGCTGGGACAACAGAAACTTTCCACAAAGGACGATCACTGGTTGTAGTTGTGCAGTGAGGTTGTTCAGCTCCAATATGTCAACCGTTGCCATGGAAACCTGTAAAAATGCGAATTTTGTCCGAGAGTGTTCTCTGTCCCTTAAATGTTCGTCATGAAACTTTTCTTATTTTAATGATTAGTATCTGTATTTGTGCGCCTCGCATTTAAAATTTTCAAATAATCAATTATTGCCATGGAAACCAGGTGAAAGTTAAAATTCTTTAATATCGATTTTTAATAACTACTCAGGCAATCGTTTTGAAACTTTCAACGTTTATTCCTTGCAATGTGTCAAAGTGATTTCTACTTTCAAAATAATTGTAATGAGTCGCTCACAGTTGCCATAGAAACGAAACATAAAAAAAGATTCAGATGTACACATGTGTTCTCCAAGGTCTAGGTCAAAGGGTCAAAGTTCGTCGTATCCAATAAAAGTTCTTTTCACAAGGATTACATATTTGAAATATGAAAGCCCTAGTACTTACCGTTCAAACGTTATGGCTAAACTATGGACCCCCCCCCCCTTTTTGAAGCACACAGCCAAGTTACACAGATATAACATATACAACTTACAAGTAATTTTTTAAAAATTCATAAAACTCAATTCCCGTCATGTGATATTTTGCCATCATTCATTCTCATTCTGTTTTGTCTCTTGAATTTATAATTATTTTATTTTATCTTTATAAAAAAAATTAACGTTTGTCAGCTGCATTTATTATCATCGTTTTCTTGTATATCTATCACTTGTATATTATTCATTTCATTAGATAGTGCAAGTATAAATTAAAAAATTGGTACATCATTTCCATAGTTTTAATTTATTCATAAATCCTTTGATCCGCTCCTGAAGGTTCGCGAACCCTTGATCACCACTGTATACAAAACATTCATATCGCCGAAAATGTTCATGATTCCGCTAAACTGAGAAAGTTTACACATGATTTTTCTTTCATAACAACATCAGCTCTCTGCAATGCAGAAATGCTCGAATGATGGTGGCATATTCGTTTTTCAAACGAAAATGAAAGTGAAAGAGGGAAATTTCAGAGCTGCGTTACAATACACAAAATAAATCTTCTTCATAAATTACACAAGCTTTTATGATGGAAACCACTGCCAATTAACAAGTATGAGGCTCAGTTCAGTACATCTGCCAGATTTCTTTTATGCAAGTCTGCAAATTTAGGAACTTGTAATTTTTTCCTGTACTACTTTCTTCTCCTACCGATTCTAAAAATAATTATTGGGATGTACCCAATTAAGGTCTTTCGTTTCCAACAAAAGGACTTATACGACTCGGTGGTTGTCCAAGCTTACCTTATGGACCATTGTTTTAGTGATGATAAAAATGAAAGTTTTGTCCAGTACGGGGCGACATATGCTATTGCTTGCAATAGCAGACTTTCTAGTTCTTATTATTTTTCTTCCTGGGAAAATTTTGTCCGCGAGTGATCTTGTAAACTACACATCCGACTTAGGTAAAACCTTTTTAGGGTAAGTAGGCATGTTATGTAGACACAAGGTCATTTGCGCGCACGCTTGCAAGAGCGCGCACGTGCAAAACTTAAAATGACCAATGTATAATGGATATAACCATAACTTCTCTATTTTGTGACGAAATGTTTTGAAACTTATAATGTAAGGATGTATTAGTAGTATGCACAAGATGATATGGTCAAAATAGCAAGATGACGCGCATGCACGTGCGCTTCGCTCTGATTGGCTGGAACTAAAGTCTCAATATCTTATTTGTTTTTTGATAAAATCATTTGAAATTTTGAACATAGTCATATATTAGGGAGATCTACAGCCTGTAATATAAGATTTATCATGAAAGCATGTGCATGCACATGTGCTTGACCATCATACCACCAAGAGCTTGCACGTGCAACACGAGAAATGTCCAATATAATTGATACAGACGTAACTATTTAAATTATTGATGAAATGCTTTGAAAATCATTTTGTAAGTATATGTTAGAAGTATAACAAAATGACATAGTCAAAAAAGTAAGATCTCATGCGCATGCACGTTTCGCTCTGATTGGCTGAAACTAAAGTCTCAATATCTTTCTTGTTTCTTGTCATAATTCTTTGAAATTTTGAACATAGACCTACATTATGAAGATCTACAGCATGATATATAAGAATTTTCATGAAAACATATGCAATCTGATTGGCTGAAACTTTAAATGGCTATATCTACTTTGTTTTTTGACGAAATGCTTTGAAATTCAAAACATTGTCATGTATTAGGATATCCTACAATATGATATAGAAAAAAAATCATGAAATCACGCGCATGCACGTGTGCTGCAATCTGATTGGTTTAAACTTGAAATGGCTATAACTCCCTTGTTTTTCAAACAAACAGGATGGGATTTAGAATATAGATAGATATAATGGACTCCTAGAAGAAAATGTGGTCATCATGCACGTGCACGCACGTGCGTGCATTTGGAACGAGTGAAATGAAAAATACACTTGAAAGAGATATACTTTTGGACTGAATGCTTTAATATTTAGTATATTAAAATATGTACATAGTGTAGACAAGATGATATGATCATAACGCACATGCATTCACATGAGCACGGGTGCAATGCTAAAATTTGAATATAATTGGTATCCTTCTGAGAAAACGTTGTTAAAGTCAAAATGCACAGAGTTTGTCTTATTTAATGAAGCTGACAGGGAATATGGCACCAAAAAGGAGTTGGGGAGCGTTTGGGGAACATCTGTAACGGTCCCCGTTACAATTAGCACTAGTTATAATTGATTCCCAGATTATGCCACTTTCAAAATTGAAAACGCAAAAGTTAAATGAGATTAAGTTGATATCATTGCTACTTTTTTATTCTTAAATGAAATCCTTTGATACTGAGCAAATAAAAAAAGTCTTACAGGAATAAGGCACAAAAAGGGATGGGAGCATTTACTAATATATTAACACTAGTTATTAATATGCTGTTGCATTTTGATGGTCGTGCATCTTGGTGTGAATAAAATTAAACTTGACAAGAAATCGAGATACATTTTGTTAAACCACAAAGAAACAGTCCTCTTGATCAGGAAGGGAATCTTGACTTAACAATCTTATTGGTTTATTGAAGATCTCGATTTCCTCGCTTTTCATGATAATACAGTGCAGTAATTAATTATGCATGGCAGTCTCATGCTGATTGATAATTAGCAGTTTCGCCATATGCCTCTAACTGAGCAAAGACGGGGGTATCAATATTGGACAGACTGACAAATACATATTTCTACAAAGAAAAGCAATATTCGGGAATCAGAATGCAATTAGCGGCGGGGTGCTGTCTCGTTTGAGAAATGGCGTATAATTGCACGTGCCATATTTACCTGTCGGCTCCGCACACCCAAAGAGTGCGGTATAAGTGAGAGCGGATGCATGCTTAATGTGTATTGAAAGCTTACAGAAAAACATCAAAGGTCTGCACGGGGACAAAAGATCGCAGCATGCATTAAGACACAGAAAACAACTCCATGATAGACAAGTTGTCTTGGCTAGTTTAACGCTTTGAAAATGCTTTGCAATTATTTCAAACCCTTGTCATCATTTTTGACCTTAACACAACTTGAAAGTGTTTAGGAAATAAGCAATAAATATTTACAGTGTATATTTCACATGAACGACTTTCGTGTATCTTTCTCTCACTTTCCCAACCTCTCTCTGCGAAACAATAACACCCCCCGATGGCGAGGGAGGGTTCGTTGTATTACTACAATGAACCGTAAAATCGGGTTTGTAACGGGCTGGCGACACGGTTTCGCTGGGTGGGCGTGGAAGACATCAGAAACAGATAAAATTAACAAAAGCACAGAGGAAAGGAGAAAGTCAATAAAAATCGTGGTTAAGGTACAGATTTCACGTTCCTCGATTTAGCCTTTGGGAGCTTCGGAGACTGGTTGGATACAAGTCATGTAGTGATGTACTTTTGAAAATTGCTTCGTTTTCTTGATTTTTTTCTCCCTTTGTTTTCCTCCTATTTTTGCCCCAACTCTAACATGAAAGGCAAAAATCCAATATCAAAACGTTAAATAATGCTGCAACTGTTTGCATTTTATTTATTTCCTTCAAGGCAAACCACTCGTCTGCACGTGTAAATAGAAAATTACTTTTGCAACATATTGTTCAAAAAAACGCCCCCGAAATCGATATGAAATTGCTAATTTATGATATTAGTATACAATTGCTGTGTTGTCAGCAAAACAAATCGCTATTAAAGAGTTTCAGGTATAAAACTTTTTTATGATTATTAAAACGGGCTTTTTAAAAAAGACTCAAGTTTTCAATTGCAAGCTATGCAATCTCATATACAAAGAACCTTTTCCAGGTCTACGGCTAATATATTTCCGATTAAGACATTAATCTTATATATAAGTGTTATTTGATATAATCTTCGTTGGCTTAAATTGGTTGTATAGGTGCACACTTGTATATGCAAAAAACATCTCAGAATAAATTTCTAATTACATTAGCATTAAAATCTAGCTGGATAGCAATAGGAAATATAAAATGCCATTTCAATACTAGGAAGGGATTTAATTTCTCTCTTCGAAACATTCAGTTTTTAATCCAGTTGGTTTTCGCTATATGTTAGAACTAGCTACCGTGATATGAAGATACAAACAGTTCTATAAACATTCAGATACACATTTATTTGTAAAAACTTGTTTAGCTTTGTAAATTTATTTTGTAAATGACTTTGTATTGGTCAGAAATGGAGTTCTATAGGTGTATATACACCTATTTATTGAACACAAAATAAATATATTGATAAGCGTTACTACACTTCGATGGGACACTTAGACTTTAATAAATTATGTAAATATTCCCTCATGGTTCAAAGTGGGCCATAAAATAAAAATAAATGTCTTTTACCGTACAAAGGGTTCGATTTTTTTTTCACTCTATAAAAACTCTTCAATACATTCGGCAGACAAGAGATATGTACACATATGTGTATTTTACGAAGACAAACAGGATTTTTCAGACACAACAGTTTGCAAAACTAGAACACATATAAAGGTTACTAAAAATAAAGGTGGGCACATATGTAGGTAACCACATAAAAAGGTATCCAAGAATACAGACAACCACATAAATAGGTAGCCACATCCATATATGACCCAAAATAAAGTTAACTGCATGAAGGAAACCACTTGGAACTCGGACCAAAAATACAGGTTGTAACACAGATGGGCAACCACATAAAAGAGATATCAAAAATAAAGGTAACCACACAAATAGGTCACCACATATAAATTTTACCGAAATTAATAAAGGTATCCGAATATATAGGCAGCAACATACGTGTATAACGGTTACCAAAAATAAAGGTCATCACGCATAGGGGTAACCATTTGACAAGTTTCTTCGTTCATATGGGTCAAAGAAATTAACACAAATTTGAATCCTAGATAAAAATTATTCAGTTAAATCAATTTTATCTATTGATATATATTACATCGTTAATGCATGAACATTACCAGACGATTAGATACTGTATGAACCAAATGATAAGAGGAGGGACATGGTATAAGGATACATTATATGAATATTATAAACGGGATTTTTGGTAGGGCGCGTTTAGTTACAGGTAGCCCCAGTATAGGGGAGACTGGGTATGGGGTGCGTTGGTATTCCTTACCTATAGTCCCAGAACGGGTATTTGTTGGCCGTTCCCCCGGGCCGGTTCTTCTGGGCGTACGTTCTTTTGACGTAAGCCTCCATTTCGATCTCCTTTTAACCCATCGTCTGCTTCAGTGAAATTTATCTTCTGCTTCCAGTAATCATCACTTAATTCATTAAACTCCAAAACACAAGTAACTAATATCCAATTTCTATCGTATCTTGTTAAATAGCCCAAGAGAATGTCGTTTGAATGCTTTCAAATTAGTAATATTAAACACTAAGTTCCGTCAAGAATTCTCATTAATTTCCATTTATGTCCAATTAACTGTAATTAAACAATCGACAGCGAATTAGATAGATCACATGTAAACATTATCGCTGTTTGCCAGTCGCTCGATTGCGCTCTAATGACTAGTCCTTTTTACCGGCGATACGTATATATATAAATATCGACAAGAGATTTTTCTACCTGTTTTAAAATACACGTACCATTCCACCTGTGTTTACGCACAATCTAACAGCGCGAGTAAGATGTCTGTTTCCCTCCTTTTTCATTGATTGGCGACGTCACAAGTGCGTGCTGAGGATGATCCCATGATAAAATCTGAAAGGGGAACATTAAAGTAAAAAATGAAACTATGAATGTATAGACTTTAAAATTTCGGTTCTGTAATAACTGTCTTAATGATTGAATGGGCCATATAGCTTACTATAGAACCTTCCTCTTTATAAAGTGTACGAAAGACGGTCTGCGCTTCTTTAGGTGTGCATTGGACTGCAAGAGCGAGACATTCAGGGGAATAAATAAAGTCCTCAATACTCAGACAGTAACGGTATTATAGAAACAAAAGGTTTTTACATCTTAATGGCAAACGACTATCCATTAGATGCACCTGCATAAAAGAAAACAAATATCCTTTCACCATAAATGTTAGCGCCTACCGAACCTAGCTCTCCCCTTTACCAGTAAATGTGCATATCATACTAAAAACAAGGTATCATCTCCAAGTGTATCGTTCACAGTCTCCCTTAGATCCGCGCCTTTATTTTCCATCTTAACGTGATCACTAACGTGATAAGAAGGTTTGAATTGCTGCTTGTTTAACACAAATGTTTCCAAACTTTTAGGTTGTATCCCATATCATTCCAAAACTTAACAATTAAGCTGATGCCAAATTTATATCAGTTGGTCTTAATGTACTTGTTTTCACACAACTCTTGTTTTACCCGGAGCTTTCAAAACGAGAGAAACTAAAAATGTTTGCTTAACAGTTTTGGTTTGGGTAAAAAAAAATTTCATGTGTACAGATACATCCTATGGGGTTACATGATCTTTTTTTTTGTATACATCTATTTTAGATTATACTGCATAAGCTTGTTCTTAACGTGGAATTATCCGAATACTCATTTGTTATGAGGTAAATCGAATAAACCTTTTGTCGAGTGATCAACGTAACACTGAACAGTTGATATACAATGTGTATTTCTCATTTCAACATCGTTTCTCTTTTTCTCTCTGGCTTTATACAAGAAGTGCAATATTTATTTTCTAAAATTCAATAAAAATTGTTAAAATCAAAGAGAATCATTTGTACTTCATTCATCAGTTTGGTAAAGTTTTTCATCCCATTAGTATCTCATTTAAAACAAAGTGATGCAAAAATCCATGACATTGTTAACGATTTTCCAATAATATTCGTACAAACTGAATCCCTTTTTTGTACAAATATCTCGGCTCTGCTTTAATACCCTGTGTCACTGCAGACTAGGTCACGTTACCCGTAAAGGTCGTGCAAACACGCGCGAACCTAACAGTAGCCAGACGGATATATGGTTTGACCGGAATTGATTTTCATTAGCCAGAATGAATGGGATGCCAAATCAAACCTCGATTTCACCTTGTCAAAATATTTTTTTCGTAATACAGGTGTATTCCATCCTGATCTTTTTTGTCCCCGTCTGCATAGAAAATAAAATACGTACACAGTAATTAATACACTAAATAGTAAATACCGGGTACATAAACTAGTATATAGTTTGGGCCCGTTAATGTACGTAGAAAAGCATATGCTCTATTTTGAAGTGTCGTATTTATCTCTAAAAAGTGCAATATATGTTGTTATACAAAATCAACGTTTTTGTTGATGCGGGAAATAATCAATGGAATTCAAATAATTATTCACGCACAAATCAGAAATGATTTATAAAAGGCTTAATTTTTATCTCCATTATTACGCAACTATATCCTCTCTGAATCAGACATATCTGTATAGATATCAAGTTCAAGTTAAGGTGACGGTCTGTATAATAATGTATAGTAATGTTTATATGCTGTTATAGCACAAATTCATTAACTGAATTCTTCGCCTTACCATAATACTTTTTCACCTGTATACTAGAAAAATCATTCTGGTTTCCATGGAAATCATATACGTTTCCATAGATAAATACTAGGTTTGCATATTTCTGCAAATGATGCATGTACTCATATGCTGCGATTTTTGCAATCAATACAAAAGGTAGATAATATCTTTATGAGAATTTCGATTTCCTGTATAAAAAAAATACCCATACATATTTTTGACTTTTTCTATTTCCTCTAGATCCCGCGGGAATCATTTCCACGGAAATTTATCTTTCTTTCTAATCTAATCTGTCAAATAAAATTCTGTTAAATATTCAGGACATTTTTAGGGGTATCACATATAACCGTCAGAAGTGAATTAAAATATTAATATACCTTGATGTAACAAAAATGATTTCAGACTGTCGGAAGGTCTGTTTTAAACCCATGCCTACATTGGAAGGTCACGGAAATGCAGGAAATGTTGTATAAGAGGGGCTTTGCTATGATTTAACTATAGTATGACACTAATCTGCTATTTTCTTTTTTATTATTTTGACGTGGTAATTTTGATTTACTGTAAAAGTGTAAAAACAAGTTGCCATGCTTCAAGAAATGGTCCTAATGAAGGTACACTGTACTAATGTAGTCATGTAGTACGAATGCCGAAAAAATCGATCAGAAATAAAAAGTGAACAGTAAGTTTTAACGTTCTATGAATTTTCTAGGTATTTTTTTATGTATTGTGTGTGTGTAACCAACTCATAAAAAGATACATTTACATACATACGTATTACATGTATTGATTTATAAAACTGCACGTAGAGTAATAATGCATCGTCATGCTAGTTTTAAGAATGCAATAAAAAAATGTTTGTCAAACAATCAAAAAAGGTACTTAAGGTCAGACGACACGTTCCTCAAATATATGTTTTGTATCTCTTGGTATTATACAATTTTTTTTCATATTTGTCATTCTCTTCTGATTTCTACATTGTTTTCAAAATATTTTTTAAATTTAAGTACAGCAAAAATTGTGTTATAGGCCATTTAGAAGATTACACATAAGGGTTATATAAGAAATATGACCCTATGGTATCTTGGCCAAATGCCTGGTAAGGTACCCTAATTTTTGTGAGGAAACTTGTTTAAGTACCTTTACTTCAATGACAAATTTTCAGGAAAAATTATATATTTTTGAGGAACGTGTCGTCTGACCTTAAGGTCATTTCAAATTTTTTATAATTCACAAACCTAGAGAGGGGATTACGGAAATAAAGACTGGCTTTTCAATGGGATTAACAACTTTACAAAACAAGTTAAATATTGGAACCTTTCATCTATTTTCAAGCAATTTGACTATCGGATTTAGGATAACTAGATTATATTGATTGTTAGAATTGAATTCGTGTTATGTAGTACAGAATTGAAGTTATTCTCATAATGCTTTGTCCTTCTGGGGGGAAACAGAGCTGGTTAAATTTACCACGATCAAACGAAAAGGTAAAAGTGCTTATCCAAGACTCCTGGCTCGAGAAAATAGAAAAACATAACACCGTTAATATTTTACTTATCTTCAGGAGATTATGTCTATATATACCAATAGAAAGGGGTTACGGAAATAATGATATTCAATTCTGATTAATTTGACTCACTAAAACATAAGAACGAACATTATAATCAATGTCATGTATGAATGAATGAAGCAAAAATCCACTTTAAATTAGGGTGTTTGTTTGTTGTTCAACGTCCCTCTCGAAATTTTTGACACCACAGCTGGTCGATGAAGGTATTTGTATACTCGGCTTTTAGAGCTATTGAGCTGTTGGGGATCTTTTTCCTGCCAGCACCTACTGAGACACGGGACCTCGGTTTATAATGTCTCATCCGAAGGACTGGTCTTAAAGTCCCACAGTGCATGGGATTCGAACCCGCGACGAAAGGATTAACTCCTTACTTCGCCACTCTAGAGCAGACGCACATGAAGGTAGAAAGCCACAGCAGCATTCATTTAGGCGATATTGTAATATGGCCTATGTGCATGGTTTCTTATAGTTCTTGTACTTCAAAAAACCTTCAAGGAAGTCAAAGTCCAGGGTGTTTTCTTTAATCAGTAGATTATATTTATATTGTTGCTTTATTTGACGTACACATCTCGTTCGCCTCTTGATAATTAAAGAAAGTGTTTGGAGAGCAACTGTTTAAAAGTTTCTACCTAGACTGACATTTATAGTGCTACATTATTGCAGCTATACAAGATACAGTATAATTTTACACACGACTTTATTATATAAAATATTGAAAATACCTTCTTTTCATTGGGGATACATTCGAAAGTGATAACATGCAACTGACTTTCAAATTGAAACAAATTGAAAAAAAAAAAGTTCTGGAGATGCCGGGGATCGAACCCGGGGCCTCTCACATGCAAAGCGAGCGCTCTACCACTGAGCTACATCCCCACGTTATTCGTACCGTGCTAAAAATAGATTAGATTCAATTGTAAAACAAAAATCGTGCTTTCTCCTAAAAGAAGGAATATTTCAGTTCAATAATAGGAATGCAAAGGTCGGATTCATGTCAACATATGTAGTTATATGAATGCAAATAAATGTCAACAAACTAAACTTAAAATACTGTGTTTGAAGCAATACAACAAGTACAATTTTTTTAGGAAAGTAAAAAGAGAGATAACTCCTAAACTTGAAGTGCAAAATAATGTAAATTGGTTTTAATCAGAGTTATTCTTCTTTGAACATGTCGAACTGTGCACGTTGTTGAAATGCTTTTAAACTTCCTGAGAAACAGAATAAGTATTGTATACCTTTTTAAATACCGGTAAAGTAATATTATTTCTTTGTTTAACCATGTGAAAAGCATATACGCGGGAAAGTGTATGCCGTGGGTTTTCAGAGCTTCCCTTATTTCTTTTTCTTTAACATTTTTGATTAATTAATTAACTTATTTATTTGTTAGTAGGCTAATTAAGTTAGTTTCATATTTAGTTTAGTTGAATTTAGTTTAACTTATTAGTTAATTGAATTGAATTTGAATACAGTATACAGGGAAATTTTCGCCCCCGTTTTATTTTCGCCCCTTTCGCCCTCTTCCTGATTGGGCGAATTTAAAACGGTGCGAATTCTACACAGCATAATTTCTTAAACAAATCTATGACTGGGCGAATTTTAAATGGGGCAAAATTGTTCGCAAGTGCAAAAGGGCGAATTTGTATTAATCTATGCATTTTTAAAACTCTATGGAGGACCAGAAGTAATAAACTGTCCGTGTAAATAAATTGAGTAATGATATGTTCAATCATAGACCCCCTATTAGCTTTAGTTCTATGCTAAAATAAAGGCGCAAGTACGAGCAGAATAAATCTATGTGATATGCCGCTGAATGGATTTTTTTTTTTTTTAGTTTTGATAGATCCGCGCCTTGTTCTTTACGGATACGTTTGACCTATTCTCGTGATTTAAATTCCTGATCTTACCGGCAAAAAATCGATAACCTGTGATGATTCTGTTACCCGGTGTAATGTTTTGAGGAAGGGCCAACCCATGTAAGTATAAACCCATAATAATTACTTATTTAATTTAATTAAAGATCTATTTTTATAGAAAATTAAATATTTACATGTATTTTGTATCTTTAACTTCTTTTTGAATCAGTATTTTTAAGAGTCTATAAAATTGATGTATAGGATGAAGATGAAATCCCAAAGGCCATATATTAAAGTCATATTTTATTCTTATGATAAAAAAGTTTTAAAAAATCATTGCAGAATAATTCGTTTAGATTGTAAAGAATATAATAATAATCGTTTTGTTCTCCTTAAATATACATTTGAGAAGTTTAAAAGCGTTGATATGAATGAATTATAATCTGCCCTGTTGAATTAACACGATTGAATTTTTGCCAACCCTAAACTACATCACACTATACCGTGATTGTTTTGTTTCTCTCTCTATTTATGCACACGTTCATTTCTTTATCGATCTTTGTCGTAAAAAGTTTCTGCCAAATATACACGATATTATTATTAATGCTTTTTAGAAACCTACTACAATCCATTAACTAGTGCTAATTGTAACGGGAACCGTTACAGATGTTCCCCAAACGCTCCCCAACTCCTTTTTGGTGCCATATTCCCTGTAAGCTTCATTAAATAAGACAAACTCTGTGCATTTTTGACTTCAACAACGTTTTCTCAGAAGGATACCATTTATATTCAAATTTTAGCATTGCACCCGTGTGCGCATGTGAATGCATGTGCGTTATGATCATATCATCTTGTCTACACTATCTACATATTTTAATATACAATATATTAAATCATTCAGTCCAAAAGTATGAAAAATCACTCTTTCAAAAGTATTTTTCATGTCACTCGTTCCAAATGCACGCACGTGCGTGCACATGCATGATGACCATACCTTCTTGTAGGAGTCCCTTATATCTATCTATATTCTAAATCCCATCCTGTTTGGTTGAAAAACAAGGGAGTTATAGCCATTTCAAGTTTAAGCCAATCAGATTGCAGCACACGTGCGTGCGCGTGATTTCATGATTTTTTTTTTCTACATCATATTGTAGTATATCCCAATGCATGACTATATTTTAAATTTCAAAGCATTTCGTCAAAAAACAAAGGAGATATAGCCATTTATTGTTTCAGCCAATCAGATTGCAGCACGCGGGCATGCGCATGCTTTCATGAAAATTCTTATATATCACGCTGTAGATCTTCATAATGTAGGTCTATGTTCAAAATTCCAAAGGATTATGACAAGAAACAAGAAAGATATTGAGACTTTAGTTTCAGCCAATCAGAGCGAAGCGCACGTGCATGCGCGTGAGATCTTACTTTTTTGACCATGTCATTTTGTCTATCCTTCTAATATATACTTATAATATGAATTTTAAATCATTTCATCAATAATTTAAATAGTTACGTCTGTATCAATTATATTGGACATTTCTCGTGTTGCACGTGCGAGCTCTTGCAAGCACATGTGCATGCACATGCTTTCATGATAAATCTTATATTACAGGCTGTAGATCTCCCTAATGTATGACTATGTTCAAAATTTCAAATGATTTTATCAAAAAACTTAAAAGATATTGAAACTTTAGTTTCAGCCAATCAAAGCGAAGTGCACGTGCATGCGCGTGCGATCTTGCTATTTTGACCATATCATCTTGTGCATACTGCTAATATATCCTTACATTATAAGTTTCAAAACATTTCGTCACAAAATAGAAAAGTTACGGTTATATCCATTATATATTGGTCATTTTAAGTTTTGCACGTGCGCGCTCTTGCAAGCACGTGCGCGCAAAATGACCTTGATTCCGCAAATCTACATAACATGCCTACTTACCCTAAAAAGGTTTCACTTAAGTCGGATGTGTAGTTTACAAGATCACTCGCGGAAAAGATTTTCCCAGGAAGAAAAATAATAATAATAATAATAAGAATAATAATAATAAGAAACAGAGTAAAAACAATATGTTCCCCAACTTCGTTTGGGGAACATAATAAATGATATCGCCAAGTCTGATTTATCTAGTAGTTTCGAGAAGTTAAAAGGATCGATTGACTAAATTTTAAATGCATGGTATTTTTTCGCTTTGTAAAAATATGAAAAGTATATAGCAAATTATGAAGAATAAAACTTAAGTTAAAATATAAGATTAATGAAGCAGAAAATAAACAAGATGTGTTTGTGAAACACTATGCGCCCGGCGGCAACAACGTTCGGAAAAAGATATTTTAAGCATTAAGGTCACAGTCAAGGTCACAAAGTCATTGACCTTGGTGTCATTTGAAAGAGCTTGATTAGCGGAGTATGCGTACCAAATATGAAATCTCAATCTCTCATGGTTCAAAAGTTATAGTGAGGGTTCAAAAAAGCTATTTTTAACATATAGGTCACAATGAAGTTCGCAAGGTCATTGACCTTGGTGTCGTTTGAAAGAACCTGATTAGTAGAGTATGCATACCAAATATGAATTCTCTATCTTTCATGGTTCAAAAGTTATGGCAAAGGTTAAAGTTTGCAGAAAAAAGCTATTTTTAGCATATAGGCCACAGTTAAGGTCACAAGGTCATTGACCTTCGTGTCTTTTGAAAGAGCTTAATTAGTGGAGTATGCATACCAAATATGAAGTCTTTATCTTTCATGGTTCAAAAGTCATGGTGAAGGTTAAAGTTCGAGACAAACAAACAAACAAACAAACAAACAAACAGACAGACAGACAGACAGACAGGACAAAAACAATATACGCCCTGGATCTATCGATCCGGGCGCATAAAAATACACGAACCATGTTTGAGAGAGAGAGAGAGATGTCCTGTGACCTAAAATATTCAGAAGTATAACAAATACACTGTGTATGATATTGTTACCATGCTAACAACAACATGTAAAGAATGTTTTTGAGGTAAACCCCCGAGAGAGTGACCGCAGTACAAAAGGGTTATGGGACTTCTCCGAACAATAATCCTTTAAACTGTTAATGACTTCATTATACACACATTATTTTACTAATACTATAATTGCTCTTTGATCTGGTTTCATTAATTTAAATAAAAGAAGTAATAGTTAATCAAAAACCATCTGAGCGTTGCAGAAAAAAGAATATCGTTATATTAACTGGAATAATCGACCTCGTATATAATTTCAGTGTAGGTGTAGCCATAAGCCTTGAAGATATACCTATTTCAAGCATATATAAATAAATGTCCTCTCTATTTTTACTGTTCCATCTTGATTTGTTTTCTAGATGTCAAAGGATGTATGTGGAAGTGGCGTCATCGCGATCGTCTGCTTCCGCTGTCCCGCCATACCCAGGATATGATTTGGAAGACTCTTACCGGGAGCCCGTATATGTACCACGTGTCAAGCCGGAGGGTGAAACTTACTACAACCGAAATCGAGGCTCAGTCGGAAAGTGGGCGTTTGGGTGTTTTACTGAGCGAAGGACACCGCGTCCTGTTCTCAAGTGTCCGACAGATTCCTGTAAATCAAACTACCAACATGGTAAAAACGGAACTATAAAACCTCTTTTAAATGGAAAAGCCACACCAAGACCGGAAACTGCACCTCCCCGGATCAAATCCGAGGCAGAACCCATTGCATCGGTGAGTAGAGGAAAACGTATGAAGAGAATCATACATAAGTATGCCCAGTCTGCTCCCACACCTCGTGTACGGAGGGTTAAGCCCGAGGCTGAAGAAATAGTTGTGCCCCATAAAGGAGGACGAATGGAAAATCTCATTCACAGTTATGGAAAATTGCCCTTGTCTGATAGGGGAGTTCCGAGGGTTAAACCAGAAGGTGAGAGTAACGCTTACCTTGATAAAGGTAAACGAATGAAGACCACGATTCACAGTCCCAAAAACCCGGGAGCGCCCCCTTCCTCTAGAGCAGTACCGAGGGTAAAACCCGAGGGAGAGGACAATGCAGAATTAGACAAAGGAAAAAGAATGAATAACTTACTACATAAGTATAATCGTATGCCAGAGTCCTCTAGAGCTGTCCCTAGGGTGAAACCGGAGGGAGATCCAAATTACACGTTAGATCTTGGAGGAAGGATGAGCAGAATCATGCATGAACCTCCAAGTTCTCGGCTAGTCTCGAGTGCAGTACCACGTGTTCGATATCCTGAAGCGCAAAAAATATTAAGAAAGAGTCGAGGACAGATGGGACGGATTTTAAGCCATATTGGCCGGAAGTCTGTTGTTCCGGTGCCTGGATACCAGAAGCGACAATTCGAACGCTGCCCAACTATGTAGTCCTGAAAATGTGAACGTCTGATTGACGTCGAATTTAACTATTTTATGCAGACATTTTATATCTTGTAGAAAATATCATAACAATCAAGTGCCAGATGTCTGCATGTGCAGACATTTTTGTTTTATACAATGTATTTCGTTTTATAAGTTTTTATGGTATTGAAAAGCAGTATTAATCTTCACTTGGTGCTTCCATGTCAGCGTTTTTTATATATTTTGTTGAATGTTGATTGATGACTAGAAAAGCGTTTATTTCTTTAATTTTTGTTTTATTCGAAATCAATCGTTACTACGTTGAACTAAATAAGTTTTGCACATAGATCGAGTTGCTAGATTTGCAATTTCTCTATAGTAAGGAACCCTTAATAAATTTCGTCGATATACCGGTATTTTAATGCAATTTTGGTTATTTTTCTGACAAATTACATTTATTTGAAATATTTAAAACATTTAAGGTTTCCTGATCCTCTGATAAGGGAGATCAGTCTCATGCTGGAATTAATTACTATAATTCCCTGGAATAAATGTCAGGTTTTATAATTAATACAGTTTCTCTACAATGAAGCCCTGGAAAATCTTTTTTGTCGAAAAATGGTAAGAAATGTAGCGCTAAAAATACAGAGGAAGAGCTAGAAGATGAATGGATCTATTAGGGTGTTTGAGCAAAATGGGTTTCCACGTTTTTTTAATGCCATAGATGGGAAAGTCTCCCTTAATTTTTTGTGTTTAACGTTTATCCACTTGCCATTATTTCCTTTCTCTTCTTCGGTATTTTTTCAAGAACGATTTTGGAGAAGAATTACTAGTAAGGAGATTGTCGATTGGCGCGGCTGTCTAGCTATTGGTCTTTCTGAAAGTATGTTCATTGAAGGAGTAACAGAGAAAACACCTGTGTTTTTTTTTTTAAATCTTAACTATATCCTTACATATAGAACGCATTGGGCTATTCTTTTGATATATATTCACGAGGAGTATATGAATTTTCAACCCTGAAATGATAGATCTCTGATATCAAAATTATTTGGAATTTAAATGACAAGAAGTGCCGAAAGGAAAAGAATAAACATTTTTTAGCCAAAAAGGTGGCAAAGATAAGCATTAAAAAATTTATAAAGCAATCTATAGGCTTCAAGATTCGGCGTTTTTTTTTTTTTTTTTTGTTTTTTTGTTTTTTTTTTTTTTTTTTTTTTTTTGTTTTTTCAAATTTTTTTCCGAAAACCAAACCTTGTGGGTTTTGGGGGGGGGGGGGGGGGGGGGGGGTGGGTGAGAGTGTGAATTCCTTCTTTCTCTCCATTTAGTTATTTATTTATTTTTTGTTGCTTATTTTTAAAATAATTATATGTATTCTTTAAATTATATGTTTTTGTTTCTTTTTATTTCTTTATTTTTTAATTATGTTTTTCAGTATTTGTTTTTTTATTCTTTATTTGATTTGGTTTATTTTTATTTACAAATAAAAGTATTTCATTAATTCTTTTTATTCTTTCATTTATTTTTTGTTCACTCAATCCCCCTTTTCCATCTAGATCACGCGTTGTTGGCTTTGTACGAATACTCCAGGTTTTAACTTTCAAACCTAGTTTACGTTCAAATTAACTAAAATCTTTGAAAGAAATAAACATCCGGTTCGTGATGTTTTGACATTTTTTACTTATTTTTAAAGTTAAAAATATCGCATGGCACGATACCTTAAATTATAAGTAGTTTTAGGTGAAGGAAGACTCAAATAGCAGTTTTATCTTGGACATAAAAGTCTGTAAACGATGACGATCGGGTGGGTTACCCTCGATGTCGGTGATCAGGTAAGTATCTGATAAAGCACAACTCTGGAAATCATGTACATGTACATTACATCTGTACATGTAGCACTGCATAATGAAATACTAAGATTTGAGTTCTTAATGATTATACGAATGAAACGTTATGGGCTATTTCATCTTTCTAAATTAATATGGAAATCATGTCCATACAGTCGCATTGAAAGGTAAGGAACTGAGGAAGAATTGAACAATTGAAGATGAATTTCTTTTCAAACGTAATTTTTGGCCAATTCTCCAGTTTAGTAACTTAGTCCTAAATATCTTACGTTTCCAGGCTTTTTTCACGATTTTGATATTTTAAGTGAGTGGAAAACGTCAGAAGTTGTGACATTACGAAAACTGGAAATTTCACCGTCTCCAGTTGGAGTTGATTTTCAATAAATGTGAACCGAACTAAATGCCGAAATCACATTTTTTAATTGCAAAATACCCTTAAGTACTCACTAATATCAATGTAAAGAAAACATCACTCTAGATTTCGATACAAGACTTGCAAGATTTTAAAATGCATGAAATGAAAACAAGTCTTGACAGTTGATAAATTGTTTTCATCAGGTTGTGTGTTTTAAAATGAATCCATAGGAATGATGTTGGTAAGTACTAACATTATTGTACAATTAATATATTGTGAGTTTGATATTTGTGATAAAAATTGCAAGTATCAAAAATAAACCCAAGATTGTTGCCTCTGGTTGGAGATGGTGAATACACTGTTTTTGTAATGGTATTGGTTCTGACATTTTCTTAGCACATAAAATATCAAAATGTTGAAAGAAAAAGCCTTGATAATCAGATATTCCGGGTCTAAGTGACTGCCCTGGTTATAGCCAGAGCATATATACATGTAAATAATTTATTCCTGTCATGGGAATTACTTAGAATACATTATATTTTCCTTAGGCGTTGGTCTACAATCATGAAGGAGTTGCACGAACAGAAAATGGACCTCAACGGGTAAGTTATTTTTTTCCTTTATAGTGTTTATCTAGTAACAGACTTTTTGTTAAGCTCACCTTAGTCGAAGGCTCAAATGAACTTATTTGATCAGTATTTGCCCATTGTCTGTGATCAAATCACAGGGACTTGAGACAATCTTAGCAAAATTGGGTATTACCTGATTTTGCTAAGATTGTCTGAAGTCCCTGTGGATCAAATAAACATATTTGCAGGAAAAGAGAAATACTTTTATAGTTAAGTTTAATTCTTTTAAAAATCCACCCAGTCTTCTGATTAAGCTTCTTTGTTATCATACTAAGATATGCACTCTAAAAACATGAAAAAGTACAGTTAAAGTATATTCATGTGTAATATTTTAATTTAGAATGATATAATTTTTTTCCCAGATGTTCCTTTGGCGTGAACGCTATGAAGTTTTAAAGCGAAATGCAGCTAACCAGAATTCCTATCTTGTTGTGCAGTACAAGGATGGGCGAGTGGAGCATAGAAAAGGGTAAACATTGCCACATGGCACATACATTAAGATTGCTCTAAAAACATTAAATCCAACTGTGGAATGAAAAATGTGGTTATGCTTTCTTCCCATATCCAACTTCCAAAAATTTACCATCTTTTAAAAGTACATGTAGAGATAAAGTATGATATATGTTTTTGCTATTCAATACAATATAAAATGCTTATATTGAACAAGCTTATAATAAATTTTCACTTACAGGTAAGGGATTTTCTTTCCCCATGGCTTTTAAACAGACTGTGAAGCTATTAGATATAACGAATTACATATATAACGAAGCAAAATTACCCATCCCTAGCGCTAAGTTATAATCCTGTTTTACTGATATTTTTATCTATCTAAAGTACATTTGATTTTTTTTATTTCAGGCCTTGTGTTATGTTCACAAATCCCTTAGAGCATTATAAGATAGAGATTCGCAACATGGTCTCACTGGACGCAAACGAAGCATTGGTCCTATACAGGGAAGATTCCGAAACAAAGAATGTGACACGATATGTCCAGTTTGGCCCCACTCTTGTCATGCCCCAGGCTAATGAATGGTAACAAGAATTGAAAATTTTATGTGTATAAAACAAAATGAAGATTTTTTTTCTGTGTGTGGATATAAAAGGATAGTAGTAATATATTCTGTAGTTGATTTTAAGCTGTTTAGTGAACAGAGAAGAATCCTACCTTAAACTGTTTAGTGAACTGTAGATCACAACAATTTTCATTAGATATTCATTTGTTATTTATGAACAAGAAAAATTTTCACAAATGTTGACTAATTGTTTTATATAATCTTTCATTACAAAAATATACATTAGAATGTAATTTTCTTCATCAGTCAGTCGCATAATTAAGTGAATATTAATTTCTCACAAATAAAAAGAGTTATAAAGCAAACTATTGGTGGATGTGGAGAATATTTCATTGACCTTTAGAATTATATTATCATAATTTCTATTTTTGAAATTCCAGGTTCCATTCCTTTAGCTGGCATGGTACGGATCCAGAGAACAAGACTCAGTTGATCCCTAACGCTCATCAGTTCCAGAAGCTTCAGATCATTCCAGGACAGTTCTACTACAATGTAAGTCTACTACACAGACAAGGTTCTGATATTATTCAAATTTTAATTTATTTCCATATTGAAAATAATAGCGGCATAGCCATTGGTTGCACTACCTGAAGTGCAGTGTTTAGGAATAAACTGTATATTTTGATTTGCTTCATTTTATGTTTCCATCACAAGTCAAACCAGTCACAACTATTTTCTTAAAACTATAATTTTGGTTTAGAGTGCTCCATAAGATTGCTATATAATACCGCGTTTCTGTCAAACAAGCCTCTCACCCCATCCCCCAAACCCCCACCCCCCAAAAGAATATTCCACATAAAGTGGATTTGGCACTCACAAAATAAGTCAAAAAGCCAATTTATTTAGTAGTTTTTTAAGGAAAAAGGTATGAGAAAAAAATTATTTTTAAAATTTTATGTGAGAAATGATTTCCTGGTACCTTTTCATCAGGTTGATGAAGTGCGAACAAAAGATGATGCCCCAATCCGAGTTAAGCTGATGGTATTTTACGAGTTAAAAGACATAGAGACCATGGTGAGTTGTTTTCATGTACATGTGTTGATGTCTATCAAACAAGACAAATTACAAGGCCCCAATATGGCTTTTTATGTGGCACAATAGAATTTGAAATAGTGTAAACTTGTGTTGTGCAGTAAAAAATAATCTTTCCCCAGTTTGTTGAATTTTCATTTTTTTTTCACACTGGGAAATACTGTACAAACTACTGGTAGTCAACATAATATTTTCACAAATAGGATGTTTCTGTTATCATTGTATTTATAATGTATGTCAATTTGGTAGGTAGAAAATTACACAGATCATCAAAAAAGGCTCTTAGTTTCATACCGTATAAGTAGAATTTTTAGCGAGGATTTAAATTTGGCATTATTAGTGAGGATGCTGAGATAGCTTAAACTGAATATCACTAAAAATTAATTGCATATTATTTGTAATAGCTTCTTGAGTTAGCATTTCAAAATCGCTAAAATTACTTCTCGCTAAAAATAAAATACCAGATTTTAGGTAGAAATCGCTAAATTTGCATCTCGCTAAAATTTCCACTTATACGGTATTTGACCATTGAAATTTTTATCTCCTAAGTGAATTGCTATTAATATATATACTGTAATATGTAGTTTTAATTATTTCAGCTGAATGCCACCAAAGACCCAATAGCAGACATTGTCAAGTATGTTTTTCATTAAATTTAGAGTGTGTTTGGTTTCAATTTATTTGCACATCTCCATGAAAAAAAGTAATCTAGTTATATATGTTACAAAGCACAAGGCAATATTCTTTGGAAATATATGTAATGTATATAGTTAAAATAATTTGCACTAGTCTTGTAGAAGTATTTCAAGAAGAAAATTATAAATGTAATATGTTTAATTTAGTCTATAAAAAATGCCTCCTAAAACCACCAGTATTTATTTCAAAGAATGGGTGGACTTAACGCCCTATTTTGGATCTTTTTGAGACTACTCTATCAAGTTGAAAATAAAGTGATTCAAAAATATATCACAACCACCAAAAAGAGCGACGTATACATGGTTATTTTAGCTAGAACATATGTACAAAAGCAATGCCTTATTGCCATGAATCAAAATTGAAACAAGGATACATTAGTGTCGTCTTCCGGAATTTGACATGTACCCGGAGTGGTTTTTAGGTCGCGCTATCAATATTAATATGAGGCGGGGCTATCGATCGGTGTCATTGTTGACATTTCTCTCTTTCTCCATCTCTCTCTCTAGAAATTCGAATACGTGTTTGGAATATTACAGCGATGTTATTATGATTTCTTTTTTTAAATTTGAAGACACGCAAAATTAAGACAACATTTAATGTGCTAAATTCTGAAAACGGCACCAAACATAGTGATTTACATCTAGGTCAGGTTGAAGAATACAATGTAACTGTTTCCACGAGTACACTCGCAGGTGGACATCACGTGATGAATTGTAATATTTAACAGGTCAATCGAAGTCGTAACAATGGAAGCGAGAAGTATGTTTGGAACATATTTTTTGTTAAATTAGGTGTGAGCACACGTTTGTCGGCTCTTCTTTTTTTAATATGACATTATTTTGTTCAATATACAACTACAGTTTTCGTAATAACAGCCGACAAACATGCGCTGACTATGTATTCAGACGATGAAAAATGCGTGATCCTGATTATCTATTGATATTCAACAAATCTTCAGGCACCATGCCATCGATATTTATTTAATTTACCCCGAAAAGAGCGTTTTAAATTCACATCCGTACCATGAATACACGGTTAAGATATCGGGGGTTTATATGATGGAAAAAAATTAGCATTTTATGGAACTTAAATTTGCAGATTTTTTCTGGCTAGTTAAGTCCACCCATTCTTTAAATTAAATTAAAAAACTGGGAATATTTCTCATTGAAAATCAAAATTGATTTTTACAGCTGTGTGTGTGCTGATGTTGTTGCCTTTGCTGCCAAACACAGGTAAGAACATGTAAATTGAAAGATTTACCTTGTACTATTTTTAGGTCACCTGAGTAAACTCAGGTGACCTATTGCTATCCGTTTTCGTCCGTCGTCGTGCGTTGTGTGTCGTGCGTCGTGTGTTAACATTTGAACATTTTCACTTTCTTCTCTGAAACCACTGTACAATTTCAACCAATTTTGGCATACAGCATCTATGGGTAAAGGGGAACAAAAATTTTGAATTTCATGGTCCTGCCCCCCTGGGGCCTTGGGGGTGGGGCCAAAACCACTAAAATTAGTGCAATCTTAAAAATCTTCTTCTTTACTCCTGGACATCAAGCAGTCAAACTGTTGGTATGATTGTAATCAGCATTGAGTCCTCTACCAAATTTGTGAAATTCATGGCCCCTGGGTCAGGGGTTCTAGTGCTAGGGCGGGGCTCTATTGATTATATAGTGAAAATGCATAAATTCTTTGAAAATCTTCTTCTCTGCTCCTAGGTATCAAACAAACAAATGAAGTACATAGTTATGATTAGCAAGAGTGCCTCTTTCAATATTGTGAATGTTATGGCCCCAGGGTCAGGGGTTCTAGTGTTAGGGCGGGGCTCTATTAATTATATAGTGAAAATGCATTAATTCTTTGAAAATCTTCTTCTCTGTTCCTGGGTATTAAAAAAACTAAGTACATTGATGTGATGAGCAAGAGTGCCTCTTTCAAAATTGTGAATGTTATGGCCCCAGGGTCAGGGGTTCTGGTGTTAGGGCGGGGCTCTGTTGATTATATAATGAAAATGCATTAATTCTTTGAAAATCTTCTTCTCTGCTCCTGGGTATCAAATAAACAAACTAAGTACATAGTTATGATGACCAAGAGTGCCTCTTTCAGTTTTGTGAATTTTATGGCCCTAGGGTCAGGTGTTCTGGTGTTAAGGCTGGGCTCTATTGGTTATATTGTGAAAATGCATTTATTATTTAAAAATCTGTCCTGCTTCTGGGTATTGAATAAACAAAGTACATAGTTATGATGAGCAAGAATGGCACCTCAACCAAATTTGTGGTTGTTTATGTCCCCTGTATCAGGGGTTCTGCCATTTGCTTTAGGGGAGGGGGGGCTCTTTTGATTATATAGTGAAAATACATTAATTCTTTGAAAATCTTTTCCTTTGCTCCAGGGTATTAAATTATGCCAGTTATCTAAGTTTTTATATATTTATGATGAAAAAAGGTGCATCTAGCAATACAGTGAATTTTATGCCCCCTGGGTCAGGGGTTAGGGGGGTTACTTAGTCTGAAAATAAATTAATGCTTTGAAATCTTTTTGGTATTAATCAACCATTTATGACGAAATAAAATTTATGATAAAATTTCCAAAATTTTGAAATAAATGGCCCCAGGGTTAGTGGCTCCTTTGGGGTGAGGTGCATAACTGGTTATAAAGTGGAAGTGCATTTTCTCTTTGTTTATACTCTGATCTACTTCTGGGTATTAAGTAACTAGTAGAGTAAGCATGCTAAGTGTATAATTATGATAAGCAATACTGCCTCTTTCAAAATTATGAATTTCATGGCTTCTGGTTTAAAACACGAAATAAATTCAATTGTCAAAAGTTGTTACTTGATCCTCAGGTGACCTATAAGGCCCGTGGGCCTCTTGTATTATTTTGAAAAGGGAAAAAACCTTGCATCTTACTTATAGATAAAACCTTTTTACCTAATCACTTCCCTTATTAGAAATCTTTTGAAGAAGAGAGCAGAAATAGTAGCCCATGTGACAGGAAAATAATTTCTATCAACATCTTTTCAGTAAATGCCACACTTGATTGTAAATGATTTGATTATGAATTACACATAACATGCAACCCCCTCTCTTTTTTGTTTGATAAAGAGATGAAAATTTTACCATATCAAAGTATTTTTTTTAAACTTGCAGCTATATTGAATTCATGGAGAATTCATCAGAACTCAATGACCTTGCCAATTACCCTCAACTCACGGAACGCAGCAAGAAGATCGGATATGAGATTTCAAAAATGGTGTATCGTGGGTACCATGCTCACCCAGAACTGCAGAGAATTCACGATACAGCAACCCAGACTAGGACAAGGCTTAAACTGGCTGTAAGTAGATTTTTTAGTAGCATTTGATGCTAAATCCCAAATATTTTGTTTTCTGCATTAAGGATACTGTTACAGTATCTAATTGGCCATTAATGCTAAGTCAAAAAAAACATTTCTTTTAAGGTAAATACAGTGAAACTTGTCTAATGCAATTGTTGTATATTCCAAAATTTATGTTTAAATTGTTGTATGATCTGGCCAATTTTATGAAACCAGAGTTTTTCAGATAACACAAGTATTACTGTACATGTGATAGAGTATGTGATATACACTTTGCTTGTATAATGTTCTTTATTCAGATGTTAGAATCCCAAGACTAAATGTTTGCTATTGCATAGCTGAATCTAGTGAAACATTTCTCATTTTGTATTTACTAAGATCTATATTTGTATTTATGTTTTAGTATGAAAAGGAAGAGCAGCAGCAGAATATGACAGATCTCAAGCTTAAAAATGACAGAGATCGTCTCAATCTGGGTATTTTTTTCTTCATAGATACATGTATTAATTTTTCTTATTTTAAAGTAAATTTGAAAATCTAGAATGTTTTATGATCTTTAAATAGAGAAATTAAATTGGAAAAGGGTGAATACTGTTTGCAATATTTTATTGAAAATTGTGAAGAAAGAAACTGGCCATATTCTTATTTTCTGTTTCTTTATTTGTAGAGCAAACAATGGAAATCGAAAGTTTAAACCACAAGCAGCATATGGAAAAGTAAGTCCTACATGTATTTGTATTTGGACATTCTTACAACAACTTGATTTCAATCTTGTAAACTTTTGTCTGAAGTTGTCAGGAAACTTAATAAATCCTAACTAGAGGCCTATGGCCACTTAAGTTGATACATTTAACAGATTCACCATTTTAAGCCCAATGGTTCTACATGTATGTAATGAAGTGTTAAGACAATGAATAATTTTGTTTATTTCAGAAAAGCAGAAGCTCAAGTGAGCTAAAAAAAAAATTCCTATTCAATCTTTACTGAATAGGTATAAATAAAATACAACAATACCTGTTTCATTAAGCAGTAATTTCCAGACAACAACATGAATTTTTTACTCTTTACAGGGCAGCAGTAGAACACCGACTTGGTCTGAAGGTTCAGGAGGAGGAGAAAAAGAGGGACCGATGGACAGAGGAAAAAATGGCCACTCTGGAGGTAAAAGGGGTTCATAGTCTCAATTAGCCTTATAGCACAAGTTAAAATCTATGTACTGAATCTAATTCAGACAGTCCTAAATAAATTGATATTCTATCTATTGGCACCTTTCTACTGTTGTTTTCAGAAATTGAATATATGTTACTTTTTTAAAAACAATATCTCTATTAATCATCCAGTACGTATTTAAAAATAAATTTTAAAGTTCATTTCAACTTCAGTATCTTTAATATAAATATCTTATTTTTTAGTGAATTGGAAAACCTTGGATTTTTTTTTTTTTGAGAGCCCATTGAGTTTGAGATAACAAGGTTTACTTTTACTGTGTGATTAGGTAATGTACAATGAATAAGTGAAAAATATTTGATATATTTTTTTGTTGTAAGGCCAAGAAGGAGGATGATAAGGTATTCCTTCAGCACGTCGGTGAACTACGCAACCTTGGGGTGGATCTAAACCAATATTTACGATCTGAGGCCCAGCAACCACAGAAAGTCATCCGCATCGCCGCTGCAGATAAGGCAGCCAACTTCCACCTCCACCGCAATTAGACAATTAATGGGTCGCTCAACAGAGGAACTAAGGCTCAACATGCTTATAGGCATTAAGCTGATTAAAGCAAACTTTTGATTTTCCAGTGTTTAGAAAATGTATGGTTTTTCATTGATAAAATATTTATTTAAGAAATAAGATACCATTTTTAGAGTTTCATTGGGATTTGAACATGAAGTCAGTCACATGATCAAATTCTATAAGGCCCAAACGGCGTTACCGTAAATCTGGAAATTTTTACGTCGATTTATTTTTGCGAATTTGGGTCAAAAAGCTGTTGATTAATTTTTACGCTTCAAATTTTTGCGAATTGTCACTGGTGCTAAAAATAAAAATCACTAAAGATTTTCATATCAGGTTATTTTTCAAATAATATGCCCAGTTAGAATGCCACCAATATACTCGCAACGTGGCAAGAAATTGCAAAACCGCTCCCAAACAATTTTGATAAAAATACAAAAGGATTTGCACTGAAAATAATTTCTAAATCAATTATAACAAACATTTTAGAGGTTGTGTATGCCTTTTAACGTAAAGTATAATCCAAATGAAGAAAAAATACAACTAATTTTCTCAACGTTTGGTTTTTCTCACCTAAAATTTACACGCCGCGTTTACATTTGGAACTTTCTAGTAAATGCACTAAATTTGAGTTATCGCTCGTGTTGATACACGGTTAGATAAAATGACAGTTCTCTCTTTATTGGCAAATTAATTGATGAAAATAATGAAAAAGGGACATACCAGTGCTTGTTAAATCATCGGACGATATTGCATATAATGAGGGCAATTTACACGCACGGGTAATTAACTTGTAGTTATGTAGTAGACTAGTCTAAACAGGTTTCTTTTAAAAATGACCAGTGCTTACCGACGCCTATTCACTGAGTTAAAAAAAGACATGAGTTCTCAGAAAAAAATTCTTCACATGTTGATTTATTTTTAAGAAAAATATTTTTGCGAATGCAATGCACGTGCAAATTTGCTAAAAATTTATCTACAGTAAAAATTTCCAGATTTACGGTATTAGGTAATGGATTCTGAATCTCATGAAAATGACTATGTCGATATTATGAATGAAAGTACATATGCCTAAGCATTAATGTGATAGAGACTGAAATTGTTCTCCCAGTGGAATTCTTCTCTCAATATCCTATACCTTTTTTATTCAATTGAATGTTAAGACTCTGGATAGGAAAACTTTTTGTTTCATGAAAGGTTGAAGTAAATAGGATTGGGTGTTTATGGTCTTGTAGCATGGCAGTCAAAAAGAAATAGAATCGTTATTTATTTACCGGTAATACATATATTTTTGTTTTTTTTGCAATACTTGATTGAGATTTTATTTATTTCCTTTTTATTTTTAACCACAAATGGTATTTTATTGCTATTCATCAAATTTTGGAACCATTAATGAGATTTTTTGTGGGCAACAGTTGAACTTTGGTATCTCTAACATTGATATTACAAAGTGGTTGAAAGTTTAACTACTTTTACTGTATACAGTAAAACTTGGTTATAACGAAGTCGCTAGGACCTATGAAATCACTTCACTATATCTGTAATTCATTATAACCGTATTAGAAATTCATTAAAGAACTTTATTCGGTAATAACCAATATTTGCCCCCCAAATCAAACTTTGATGAAGATATATTTAATTAAGTTCTTAAACAGGGGAGTATATGCTGACTTCAAAGCACTGAATATTTTCAAAAGTAATGACGCCATATGTACGTAATGACGTCACAAACATGACGTAAATTTCAGTTTTTTATGAATTTTACAGAAAAATGTACATATTTCGTTGATATTTTGAGTAAAGTTCACCGAGCGCATATGTGTACAGGATCAATATTTTGATATAATGTGTAGAATGATAATATCAATGAAATATGTTAATATTGTTCCTGAACAAACTTGCGCTCTATAAATTCTAAAGCTAAAATTGTTGAAATTTTGTCCATTTTGTCCTCTTTCTGAAAAAGGATATAAAATCGGACTAGTTTGTGACGTCATAAAAACAAAAATTGTGAATGCATTGCTTTGACACTATAATATTTTCTGTTAATTTTTATTTCTCATACAATTTATTGAATTCAGCACATTTCAGGAAGTTTTCAAAATTTGATTTTTGTGGGGGCAAATATATGCAATATACCGCATATAGTTCTTTATATAGCTGGTGATCCAAAATGACTTCGCTATCCGTAAATTCGCTATATCTGTGTTCGTGCTAAACGAGTTTTGCTGTATACATTAACCTCAATATCTTGGAACTTAAATATATATATCTCTCAGTTAGAGATAGCAGGGTTTTCCTGTATTTTGTCGATCAGTGTGACTTGTGAGAATGTTTTTTAGAATGTTGATTGTAAAATTTCATGAACACTGAATATGCCATTTATCATTGCATTGTCAACATGTAACATCTGAGTAAGCAGACACAAACTGTAGTTTGATTTTTGCATGATTATGTTGCTCAGAAATTCAGTAGATTCTGTATAAGTTTTTAAATTTGAACAACTTTAAAATCAAGGGTAGCTTATGATTTAGATTTTGCAATGAAAAGTCTTCATGTTATTTATAATGAAATGGAATTATTTCTTGATATTTGTAGTACACTAGCGTGGTACATGTTTTTTAAAATGTTTTTATTAGCTCACCTGAGCCGAAGGCTCAAGTGAGCTTTTCTGATCACATTTTGTCCGGCGTCCGTCTGTCTGTCTGTCCGTCTGTCTGTCCATCTGTCTGTAAACTTTTCACATTTTCGACTTCTTCTCAAGAACCGCTGGGCCAATTTCAGCCAAACTTGCCACAAAGTATCCTTGGGTAAAGGGGATTCAAGTTTGTTCAAATGAAGGGCCACGCCCTCATTCAAGGGGAGATAATTGGGAATTAATGAAAATTTGGTGGCATGTTTTAAAAATCTTCTTCTCAAGAACCACTGTGGCAGGAAAGATGAAACTTATGAGGAAACATCCTCAGGTAGTGTAGATTCAAGTTTGTTCACATCATGACCCCCGGGGGTAGGGCTGGGCCAAAATGGCTGACCAAAGTTTACATAGAAATATATAGGAAATTTCTTTAAAAATCTTCTCCTCAAGAACAACAAAGCCAAAATTGATCATATTTATATGGAAGCATCCTCAGGTAGTGTAGATTCAAGTTTGTTCAAATCATGACCCCCAGGGGTAGGGCGAGGCCAAAATGGCCGACCAAAGTTTTACATAGAAATATATAGGAAATTTCTTTAAAAATCTTCTTCTCAAGAATGACAAAGCCATAATTGATCATATTTATATGGAAGCATCCTCAGGTAGTGTAGACTAAAGTTTGTTCAAATCATGACCCCCAGGGGTAGGGCGGGGCCAAAATGGCCGACCAAATTTTTACATAGAAATATATAGGAAAATTCTTTAAAAATCTTCTTCTCAAGAATAGCAAAGCCATAATTGATCATATTTATATGGAAGCATCCTCAGGTAGTGTAGATTCAAGTTTGTTCAAATCATGACCCCTAGGGGTAGGGCGGGGCCAAATGGCCAACCAAAGTTTTACATAGAAATGTGTAGGAAAATTCTTTAAAAATCTTCTCCTCAAGAATAACAAAGCCATAATTGATCATATTTATATGGAAGCATCCTCAGGTAGTGTAGATTCAAGTTTGTTCAAATCATGACCCCCAGGGGTAGGGCGGGGCCAATATGGCCAACCAAAGTTTTACATAGAAATGTATAGGAAAATTCTTTAAAAATCTTCTTCTCAAGAATAGCAAAGCCATGACTGGTCTTGGGACTACTTTTGGATTTAAGCTTTTCAAGTATAAACCAATTCTGCCTTTTCCTAGCCGCAGTGCTCAGGTGAGCGATGTGGCCCCTGGGCCTCTTGTTATATTAACTGTATTATTTCTACAAAAAAGATAATCACAAATAATAGAATCATTAGCACAGCATATTTATTTATTTATTTATGTATTTACATATTTATTTTCTATTTATTAAATCCATGTTAAGTGTCATTTTTATTTTTAGTATTGTTTTTATATTTTGCTATACTGTCATTTTCTCTCCATGCAATTTTATATTCATTCATAATTTTTATGATTTTTTCCTGATGTTTACATGTAGCCATGTTTACATTGTCTCTATGAATCATATACCTCATACATGTAATATCACATATATACATGTACATTTAATATGTAATTTTTGTTTTAATTAATAGTAATGAATTAACTAAACACAATTGTTTTAAACAGTAAAACACACTTACAAAACTGTATTGCGAAATGCTAGTGATAAAAAATGTCAGTTCATGATATACATGTAAAGATGAGATAATTCAGATACATTCTTGTGTTTTATAAATATAGGGAATGGAATCCTATATAAGTATGGTAGTTGTAATCATGTTTTACCGTAGTGACAATTTTGTGGCTGTTCATCAGCATTTAGATTAACAAAAGTTAATTTTGTACCAAGTTAAACACTTAATAAATGTTATTTATGAATTTTTGTTGCTGTTCAGTTGGATTTAAATTTCTGTAACCAGAGAACTTTCTGCAAGGGGAAGGGTATGAATTCTAGGAGTATAAAAACAGCCACTTCTATTTAAAGTTCATAAACCCTCTGCTCACTTGTATAAAATGTTTCTTGAATATTAGAGAGCAAAAATAATTCAATCTGACAAATTTAGAAAGGCATAATAGACATTTATGTTATAAAGAGTTATCTCTCTTATCAGAGTATCATTGAACCTTAAGTAGGAATGTTTCTATTGTGCAATAGTTTTTTTCCCCAAGAAGAGGTCAGTAATTAAGTTCAATTTTGCATCAATTCTTGGATAACTTGAACATGATGAGGCCTTGAAACTTCCTCATTAAAAGTGATGACATTGTTTGAATAAAAAATAAAAGAACAGTATCAAGTTTCAACATTTATTCAATATTATCACAGGAATGTTTTTCAATGGAAAAATATAAAAATAAATGCAAGTAATTGAAATATAATTGAAAAATAAATAAATAAATTAAATACATACTGAGACAATCACATTCTTATAAGAAGTATATATATATTTTCTATACACAAATTATTTTCTACAAATAATGAAATTTAAAAATTTGAAAGTGTTAAAAATTTTAAATATTTGTCATGTTAGAACATAAAAAACATCAACTTTTTTTCTTGAGTATAGATTTTTTTCTTTACTAAAATAAAAAAGGTTCAACAGAAAAATCTAAATTTCAGATCTGAAAGAGAACACGCACAAAATTATAGGACAGTGTTTGGGGTGGTTTTCATCCCACTCAGAGCTTTTCAATAAAAACGTTAAAGTATGAGAAAAAAATACCGGTATAACATACAATGAGATCATACATATAGCTTAAGTATCTTAAGGTGGAGTGATCCTGACAACTCGCAAAGCTTCAATATAAAATTACTTTCATACAGACATTTGAACATGAATAAATGATTGAATACAAATTGGTAAAAAAAAAAAATAAATAATAAACTACTCAAGTCTGGCAGTGAAAAAATATCGAACATATATAATTCCATTTTTACACAAAACTGAAGCACAACGAGATCACAGAAAGGATGATATGGTATTCAAAACAGCTGTAAAAATGATATGGGAATAAATTGTCCATGTTCTAAAATGAGGCAAGATCTTTTGCTGAATTTTGATCAAAATAATGAAAATTCAAATAATTTTTTTAATGACCATGAAAAATAAAAGTTTTGTATGTATGAAACAGAGAAATGAAAATATTTTTTTTTTATCAGAAATCATGAATTATTTTAAAATGAAATTGCTGCCCTCATCGTTAAACCAGAACACGGAATGACTAGCACTAGGTACTGTTCAAGGACCTGATAATCACTTCATTCATGTCCAAGAAACTTTGGCACAGTGTGGCACAATCTCTGACGATGACGTAATCACGCACCTGTCTCAAAAAACGATCAGATACACTGAGCATGTTCGATGGGACAATATCACGTGACTCGTACTCAATGGTAGCGCCATCGTCTGTGATGGCGTTATGTATTTCACAGAGTAGTTTGTAGACACTGTCCTCTTTATTTTTGAATTCAGGGGACCAACTTCCATATTCGTATTTTTCTTCGTCTTCTAAGCTGGCCTCCAAGAATATTGCAACTTTTGATAAATCTCTGTAGCTTCGTACGTAAGCTAATGTCACCTTTCCAAAATAAATTCAATAAATCAAAATTAAATATGAACATATATTACTAACAATATTTCTTTTTCAAGTGATGAAAGATTGTAAAACTTCTCCTACATTTACCCCTAAAAATACGATATAGAAAATTGTGTGAAGATTTTGTATCTATTAATTTATATAACTTTTTTCGTTTGATTTTTTCATTAGCTTATTGTCATATGGTAATTGTTGAATTTACCGGGTGGTAGTAAATTCAAAAATTACAATATGATATTAATTAAGAATGGAGGAAAAATTACATTTTTCGTGTATTCTTCCAGATCCTGTTGGGAAACATTAGTGTTGGGAAATCCGTCTATGTGTTGTGTGTGGAGGGCTTGCACGAGTGGTTCGTTCTTTATTCGCTCCTTTGCCTGGAAAACAAAACAAATATTTGAAAAAAAAATATTTACTAATGAACTATTGTCATCAAAATTCAAAACCACTCGGACGTACATTTCTTTTTAAAACAGAAAGAACTGTTTAAGTAGTTCAAAATACCAAAGGTGATACTTTTTTCGATCTGCTAGTCAGTGTTGTATACTGAGTACAATGCATCATTTACAGGTCGTAGCCACGGGCATATTTTATAGTATGGGGACTTTTTTCATTTAATTTATGAAAAGAAAGGTTAAAAACGTCAAGTGCCTGTAGCCTTGGTAAGTTGTGTCGGTAAAATTCTCTCTTATAAATGTTAATCTTGCGTTTCAAAAAATTTATAGTATACTTTTTAGTATTTTGTTGATTTTTTTTTTAATCAGACATGATTCCATTTTTCTGAATTGCCCAACTGAAAGCTATAGATTATTCTAAAAATTTATAAAAATATAGGTTTTTTTAAAGCATCAATTCAAAAATAAGAAAAAAAAATATATAGGTTTTTTCCAGTAACAATGATCAGTTGTCGATCAGTGAAAAATTAAGAGAGAGAGAGAGAGAGAGAGAGAGAGAGAATTGATGAAATACATTGCAAAATTTACTGATTATGAAACTCATTAATTATACATAATTAAAAAAAAATAGTTGTGGATTTTAAATGGAGAGGACTTATATATAAGCAGTACCTACTGCCCAATCCCTCTATGCTTATATTCATAAAATATCGTCTGCGGACAAATGTATATTCGCTTAACCAAAGTTATAAATAGATTTGTATATATGAAATTCTTAAAACCATATACATGGTAACAAAGTTTAAAATATATAATAAACCAGAAAAAAAAAAACAATTTAAAGAATTTATCTAGTTTCATAACTAAATGATAATGTAAGGAGTTTGAAATTAATAAACTTACCAGTCTATCCCGCAATGCTTTTGATATATCCCGTAGATCAATCAGTTTTTCATTAATATTCTGAATTTTTTCGAAGTCTGAAATCACAGGAACCTTTAAATCTGTTGAAATGTGTGTTCTAGTGGTATTACAAGGATTTGTCCATCTGGCGGGCTTTTCGGCCCCAACAATCGGCGCCGCTTCGCTCTTGTTATTTTCTGTGAAAACAAAACAAGAACCACGTTATAAAAAAAACCCGGTAAATTATTTTTTAAAACATTTTTTTTAATAGAATTTTTATTGTTGCTGGGAAGAAAGATGTGGGTATAATTATAATTACTTTTTTGAAAATGTTTTACGAATAAAAATTTGTCTTAATTTTCGTTTATTTTCTTTAGGGGGTGGGGATATAAGAATGTGCTAATTCTTACACATAAATGATTTTTTAAATATATTCATTTAATTTTTGTAATATACAATAATTTAGAAAAAATGTAACTAAACCATCAAACGGAGATAATGAAAAATACTACAAATAATTTCTCTTAAAGATGCATTGATAAAAATAAACAAGCCAACATGTGACAAATATTAAACTGATATCAAATAAAACAACGTAATTAAAACAAAAACAAACAAAAAAGAAAAAAGAAAGAAAGAAACACTTCATCTCAAGAAAAAAATTGATATGAATTAATTAAATAAAAATAAATAGAAAAAAATGAATAAAACAGATGGGGAAAAAATTATTTTTCAAAAAAAGTAGAGAGAAAAGAGAGAAAGAGATGAAAAATGGAGATACGTGTAATCTGCATGCAAATGTTTGTACATAACATTACATACTTTTAACGCTCAGAATGGTTAGTGAGATACCTATCAACACACCAAGTAAAATTAATATCATAACAGCAACTACTCCTTGCTTCATAATGCTTCTCTCGTATTTGCACATCATTTTCTGATTCCATTTTAAAGTTATGGTTAAGTTTTATACAGATAGTTTGGAAAGTATTACAGTTTTGAATCTTGGAGCTTAATTTCTTTGCAGTCGCTGTCAAGCCAATGAGAAACGTCGCGAGGATTTTAGAAGTCTAAATATAGTTCAAAATAAAATCCGAGTCTATTTTTATATTTATATCGATCCTAACATAATGATAATCGAAAACGATAACGCGAAATATACGGCTTACAATGATCAATTATTACTTATTGAACGTTAATGATAGTAAGGAAATGGCTCTTCTCTTCCGTATTTTCATCTTCTTGGGTATCCGTTTGTATATTGAAACCTGTGCCAGCCATAAAATAAAAATAGAGCACTTGATGAATATTTATTTTAAGAGGCGTGTCTTCTGAAACAGAGAATTGGCAAAAAAGAATGAGGATATGCACAACTTTTAGACATATTTTTACATGACTATGAAACTTGATGGGTTTAAAGATTAAAATATAAATACAGTGTATATAAATAACGTTAACACCCCCCCCCCCCCCCACACACACACACTGGCTAAAAGCATTGCAACTGGAACTAAATTCTAAAAAAAAAATAAAAATGCATTTATTCATAATTATTTGTTATGATTAAAAGTATTGTAAATGGAACTGACATTTTAAACTAAATAAATGTGTAAGTGTATAGCTTGATTCAGCTGCAATTTAAATTAAAAAATAATTAATTAACCCTGCATGACCCAAATCCTTGAATTCTAGGCATACCGGTTTCTGGTTTTTATCTTGGTTTGAATTTCAGATTAAAATACCACTTTTATCTTCTATTGTTTTCTTTGAATTCTACAAAGCTAGTACTTACATGTAGTATATTCTAACTTTGCAACTTTTAATATTTAAAAAAATTATATCAAAATAGTGAATTGCTATTTTTTTTTTTAATTTATGCATATAGATAAATCGGGAATGAAAATATATACCACTTCCACACAAAGGGTACACACGACATATTACAAAATCTATTTAGGGATATTCATTTATTAATAAATTCAATTAAAAACTGAACTTGTCGCAGTTAATTTAATCGTTTAAACCAAAATGTTGGCACATTTTAATTGAGGTAAAATATTAAAGCAGATGACATGCATGCAATTGTAAAGGAATTAAGATTTTGTGAATTTTGTAAAAAATACCATAGAAGATGAATTTCATTTTGTTTTAATTTGTCCCCTATACAAGGACTTGAGAAGTAAATATATTAAAAGTTATTACTGGAAAAAACCATCTGCATTCAAACTAGTTCAATTATTAAGTGTACAAAACTTTGCTGAGCTTTGTAATTTAGGTAAATTTCTGCATTTAGCTTTTAAGTTAAGAGATGAAAAAATGTGATTCATTCTTCGTTTGTCCAGTCATTATTTCAGTATATTTATTGACATTTATTATGTGTTAAAAAAAGTTTTTATAAAAAGACGCGCCACATCAAGTGACTTCATTATATTTTTAATAAACATGTATTGATACCAATGTACATGTTTTTTCTCAATTATATTTGTATTAAATTGTGATGATACGTATGTATTAAGCAATAAAGAATAATAATAATAATAATAAAAAAAAATTCAGAGGTAAATGGACACAAAAACAGAAGGGGAAAGAAATATATTTTATTTAAATAAATATATTAAAAAAAAAGAAAAAAAAGAGACAGACAGCATCATGCAGAAATGAATTTTCATTATAAACATATTAGTGCAATGTGCATATTTTTTTTTTCTCGGCATTTTGTTTTCTTTTGGGGTTGACATTAGCTCTAAAAATTTAAAAACACTAGGTCTAAGAACTATTTGATTGGAGATATTCGTCTGTAATATTAACTAGATTTCTAGCAGTTTCAGAATTAATGATTAAAAGGTCTATCTATTCACTATTATAACACTTCTATTCACTATCCACAGTGATTTTATTTATAGCATACACTGCACTTATGTAATTTACAGTATAATTTACCTAGTTTATTTATAAAGCATGATCTTTGCAACGAACAATTCAGTTGCCACTTGTATGTGTTACTATATTTATAAATCTCTCTCGCTCTCTCTCTATCTCGTATATAGATATTATATTATACATAGTAATACAAATAGATAAAGCATATTGCTTATGATATAGACCTTTCAATACAAAATAATTCAATGTTTTTGAACTGTGAAATAAACAAAATCAAAATTGATAAACATTTCCTGATAAGTTCATACAAAATCAATAAATAAGGGTAGAGAATTCAAGTAAATCAAAAGCATAGCATTGAAAAATGCGACGGAATCTTTAATATTTCAGATACCCTCTACCCCTCTTCCGAGATAGAGGAAGGGGGTAGGGGGAAGTTGCAAGGCTTTTATGTTATTTTAATTTTAGATATTACACGTAGACTTTGACAATGGTCAAACGCTAATATATTAAACCTTTAACGCTTCAGTTCGGCAGCTAAAAAGGGGGGGGGGGGCAGAGAATTTTCATAAGTAATTTATCATTAGTTATGAATTAATACAATATATATTACATTTTACATTTCTTTAAATGTTAACATGACGAGAAAACTTTTGTGAATATTTGGTAGCATGCATTTAAAATATTTTGTCCCTAATGCAGTCATAATATGTGCATGTCATATTAATTATGCTAATGTCCCCTCTCCCCTCTATAAATAAACACATTTTGTTCACTATAACAATTGATTCAGAATTGATTTTGTATGAAAAACTGAAAAAAGAGAATAATTATATAAAGAGTGGCATGAATTCCATTTTTTTCGATGACATATCCAGGGTCTATATACCGATTCCATGTTACGGTTAAATTAAGCAGAGAAAAGTTTTAATAAACGTGCATTGATTGGCTGGCACAGCGGTCAGTAAAGTGTATCATTGTCTCTTTTGGAGAGTTTGATCCAAAAATATCCACCCACTTCATCTATAGCTAGTTCCAGACTAGTTAACAATATATGATAATCGGAAGTACCTTGTGCTTTTTCCTTAGGCATAGAATCCTACTTTCGATTTAAACGCATTTGTAAAACTGCCTATATTTCCAGAAAACGGACTTTTAATCCCGCTAAAATTTAGGTCAAAGGTTCAGCTCCAAAAAATGCAAGCCATGCGGGTATGTTTATTTACATATGGGTCATTTAAACATCATTTAACATGACTCACATACCGGGTTATTCCGACGCGTGGACTCGGGGGCTCCAGGTTTTGCAGGTGGTGTTTTCCCGGAGATCGGCGCGAAGGTCAAAGATAAGGTGGAACCTTCTCAAAGACTCTATGCATGGTTCCGTTGCAGAGTTGAACATTGAGGAATATTTAATCAAACTTTCTACCATCCCATCCCAAAATGATAATTTAAAAAAAAATCGGTCAGAAATATTTTTGTTTGCACATGCAAAATTGTGCATTGTGCACATGCAGGTTCCAACTTTTTTGATAATTACAATTTTGAAAAAAAGGTATTAATAGAATTTTTTGAACAATGCAAAAAAATAATGGTTGTAGGCAAAAGGGAGTGGGGTGGGAAGTGGCATATCAGTGAACTTTTTAACATTGAACGGTTGCATTTTGGACAGACACTATACTTATATACGTGTGTGAACGTGCAATATACTAGTAAACATATAAAAGCAGTTATCTTGATGTTATAGAATTAAAAAAAAAACCTTATCAAATCAGCAATGTATAGCAATTAAAAAACTAACAAAATGAACAAAAACACACATACTGCATGTATGCAAAATTCTGACAAGAATAAAAAGGTATTTTACTGAAAATTAATTATACTAGAATTGTTTCTTTGCACACGTAATATATATTTTTTTAACCTTTTTACTTTATCTTTTTTTAAAACATGCATGGATGTTTGGATATATGAGAAAAAGTTTTTTTTTTAATTGTTGTCATATTCTTCAGGTTTTTACACTGTAGTAAAACACAATTAAAAATTCGATTGTTAACATCTGATACAAAATAAAGTAACTTTATGTAAACAAAATCTTTGAAGGATTCTTACAAACTGTGAAAAAGATATATCTTTCTACCTTTAAACTTGATCCATTTCACCAAATTTAATATCATGTAAATTTTGAATTTACGTGGGGTTGGGGTTGGAGGTCAATGCAAACTCTAAAACATGGTGCACAAAATTTACATGACAGAAATACATCTAATGTGACCTCAGATTTTATATACATGTACATGTAAAAAAAGTATAAGATATGAATATAACAGCATATCACATACATTAATTGAAAATTGTAAAATAAACTAAAATACTGAATTTTAATTGATTAATTGTTTTCTTTTTAGAGAAAATTTAAAAATTTTTATTTCTATTAGAAATTAAAAATATAAAAAATAACTTATACTATATATAATTTTCACATAGTATATATATGTTTATATTTATCTTAAAAGTGTGTCTTTGTTAAAGTCCCAAAGATTTCTGAAATTACCTAAAAAGTATCCAATCTAACTTACATAAAAATATATATGTTATAACTTTATCATTAAAAGTGTGTTTGTGTTTGTGTGTTAGATTATTTTATTGTTATTTGTCTATTTTATAACTGTTATTAATCAATTTATTAAATTATGTTTTATAAAATTTTTCCAAATATTTGCACCCCCCCCACCCCCCATCCCCACACAAGAAGCCCTCATAAATTGCAGAGAAGAATTTATGCATGTCCATGAGAGTATTTTTCTTTTTTGAGAAGATTATTGCTGAGTCGGATATCTCCACCCCCACACGGAGTAGGTTTTTGCGACTTTCCTTTCCCTTTTTCTTTTGGCTGCATGGTCAAAAAATGCATGTCAGTCTGAATTTTTCATAGTGGGTAAGGATCCCTCCCCTCCCCAGAAACGAGAAATTTCTTGGAACCATCCATTTATTAATTGTTGTCCATAAATGACAGATACCTTGTCCATTTTTTATGGTCAGTCGGCCCATCTGTCTGTCTATCTCAGTCATCTGAGTATCTGTCTGACTGTCTGTCTATCGGGTGAGAGACACTCTTTTACATCTTTGTGTGATGTATTAGTTTTGGGGGTTGTATAAAAAGAGGAGCGGATCCTAGAGTAATTATTAACTTCATCATGAATAATTTTTTTTTTAATATACCTGACAATTTTCCAGTGTTTTCTTGTAATGATAAGTGGAAACTGGTCAAGGAGAATCATAAAGTTAGCTAACTAATTAAATGCTATTATTACCCGTGTATATTTATTTCGCATGACATCACTATTCTATTTTTGTACATCAACGTTCTTCTTGGATTCCGTTTCGGGAAAATAAAGAGATCTGATTGGATGAATAGATAAGAAACTGTTTCTGCTGACAAAAATTGTAATTTTAACCTGTGTTATATACTGGTAATGACTGATTTAAAAAAAAAACTAAAGGAAGAACAGAAAAGAAAGAAGAAGTGCGACAATTACTACTTTTATACCCAACAATGATATCGTGGATTTTTTTTTCTAATGTATTTTATTTTCATTTTCTTAATTGGTATAGTTATCAGTTCTAAATTAAACATACTGGCTTTTTAGCAAAATATAAATGAGTAAAAAATAAAAGATAATAAAACATAAAGGTGATAAATAAGTATAAACATGTATTGAACAATTTATAATGACTTACCATTTCACTATAAATCAGGAAATATCACATTACATTCTTCATTCAAACTCTGATAAAATATGACAATACGAATATGTATAGGTTATGCATAATATTTTATATATTCCTGGAAAATATTGACACAAGCTATAGTAAATTATTCCAGTATAGTAAAACTTTATATTATAAAAACATTATCATGTCTGTTGGGTATACGTGTATGCTATGCTTTATATCACCCGATCCTCATAATTTTCTTGGAAACGAACAAAACGTATTTGAATCGTAAACGATATCTGTGTATATAGGCAAAGTTAGTTTAATTATATGTTTCCGGTCAATGTTGCATCATTTTCCAAAAAAATCTAAATATTGAAAGGCAGATCGCCATGATTTAGACTGCACGATATACATTATTTGTTAATTACATTAAAGAGTGCATAATTTTGTATATCATCATGTTGCAAAAATTTCAATTTCAAATTTGTACCAAATTTATATAATATTAAGTACGCAAAATTTGAACAGTTAACATGCTCAAAGTCCACTGATATAAAGATGACAGTAATAAAAACAGACCTCTTAAAAAATCAAACTTGGGATCCGGTATCTTGGAGAATTAAGCATCTCCTGTAGGCCATCAACTGTGAACATTTTGCTGTGGATAGCAAAAAAAAAAAAAAAAAAAAAAAACAAAAAAAAAAACAAAAAAAAAAACAAAAAAAAAAAAAAAACAACAAAAAAAAAAAAACAAAACAAAAAAAAAAAAAAACAAACAAACAAACAAAAAAAAAAATACGCAAGTAATTCAGAATGAAAATCACCTAATGTTCAATTTTATATTAAATACGCAATCAACAATCGACACAACAACAGGTGTAATTTCAAATAGGGTCAAGGTAACGACCGTAGACTTTGCAATTTTTTTTTACATTTAATACAGTATTAGTGTATAGTTTGGTTTCTTTTTATCTATAAGCTATAAGAAGACACCCCCTGCAAAAAATACAGAACTGTTCTTTAATTGATTAAATTTTATGGTAGATAAGATTCGAAGAAACCTACTGTTTCTTAATGTCTTGTAATGTAAATATACTATTATTTCAAGAACAACACAATCTTCTTTATTGAAAAAGATTTGCAATAATAAAATCAAAAGAAATCTTCGCAAACTTGAACTAGTTCCATTTGGGGAGGGGGGGGTGTATTTTACTGACAGTCAGCTCAGACTATTATTTTACAGTCGAGGACAAATTATTAGAATGTCTTCTCCTCAGGGGCTTTGATTTTTTTTTTATTTATTTATGTTATAAAAATATTTTTATTGTGATTTATTTATTCAGTTTTTTGTTTGTTGAGGATTTAACACTATTATCAGAAGCTTCTACTTGAACATTGCGTTCAACAGACATTTAATTATACATAGCCTTTTTCTCTCGAATTTACAATTTTTTGGAAATGGAAGGTCATATTATTTTTCATAAAATAGAAGAAATCTAGTCTTTTCCGAGAACATAGTTTAGCAGACTTATTTTCGCTTTCTCTTTAGATCAGATTTTGTATTTTATTTTGGAGAATAAGCATAATATACGTATTAAAAATTTCTGTCACACGATAACAAAAATGTAAAAGATATGTTTTTTTTCTTTTAAATATTATCATTAAAAAAACTTTCTTGATTTTTATTTCAAAACTACATCTCTTGTCGTATTTATATACGTCAACAGTTTGAACTTTTTCATTACATCTCGATTTCCGGTTAGAGATTTCCATCCAATCAAATCGAGGTTTTGGATGGTGCCGCAAGATTTCGAAGTATAGCCTAAAACAAATTTTAGTAAATGTAGTCCGTGCAACAATGAACATACAGAGAGTCACGCATATTTACAGGAGAAGATAAGATGGTTCTAGTACCACTAATCACTTGACAACAGCACGCAGAAGAAAACCAGATAACGGAACGGTACATGTATCTTTGTTTACATCAGAGCATGATAAATTTAGTTCGAATTTTCACAGACAGAAACAAGAAAAAACTTATGCATACATTGGTGAACCTATATTACATGTGGTCATCGTAAGGTAGATTTATGATTTATCACTTTGTTTATATAACAGAAATTATTCGAAGCAAAATTTAAGCGTTTTAGAATCCAGAGGTAAATAATAACATTTAATTCCAGAATGAGATCATATGCAGCAAGGTTTGATTGAACCCTTTAGGTATAAAAGTGTTGACTTTCTATAATGGCCCTGGCAATACCAAGTCTACAGATAGAAAATGGGCCACAAAGAAAACTGCTGGGTGCCAGAAAGCGACGTCCCAGCCGTGACGTAAGTGAAGATCAGGCCAAGAAAACATCGAAATACTTTAGACAATCTGATGGAGATACACAGAGATCTTCAAAGGATGAAATGACCACTAAAACCACGACAACAGTTGCAGTGACCAGTGGTCAACATGCAGAAGAAAATGGATGGTTTGAGAGTTCATTTTCTTGTGGAGGAAAAAGTTCAAAGGTTTGGAACACTTACATGTATGACAGTATGTTAAGAGTGCTTTATTGGGTGTCATAACCATTTGATATTTTATTTTCAACAGCAAGACAAAATTATCTTCAAAGCTACCTATAGTAAAATTGCTACAAAGTTATCAGTTTCCATCAATGTAAAGTATATTACAATACATTTTATTATGTTTGTTTCACATAAAAGAAGCAATGATTATAAGTGATCTTATATGTGAACTTGCAGTACAATTATAGTCTTTGTTTGTTTTCAAGGAGAACGAGATTCAGCAAGAAGTGGATGCTCCATTAAAAGAAACTGCTGTGGATGTGAGGGACAAGAAACAAAAACCACCAGGGAAGCCATCAGAGCAGGATAATTCTGATAATGACTCAGAGAAGGATTTCTTTGAAGAGAGTTTTCAAGATCAAGATTTTCTGAGCCATGTGGAGTCCATTGAGAGTCAGAACTCAGTTGATGTTGTTGACAGTGTGTCAGAAGAGTCATCAAAGTGTGAAAGTGTTTTGAGTAAACTAGTTGAAAAAGATCAGTTAATATTGTCACCTAAAAGTAGGTCTCATGAAAACAAAGTTTTCGGGTCTGAAAATAGGAGTAATATACAAAATGGTAATTGTGATTCAATAGGTAAAACTCGGAGTACAGTGCAAAAAAGTGTCTGTGATAGAAACTCAAATGTCCAAGTCTCTGTGTGCAATAATAATACTGACAAAGAGGTCAAAGAAATTAAACTAAAGACTACAGATCAGGTCAAAAGTGAGGAGGTTTTAAGGTCTGTCAATAGTGTGGGATCATTAAGGGACCGATTAAAAAGGAAATTACTACAGAATGTGGGGACTAAATCCCCTGTCAGTCCTGCACAGACAGTAGAGCAGGGAAGACAGAGCCGTTTAAAAGAGGTAGAGCGGGAGGCAGCCATTATACAAGGGGAGGGATCTGCCAATGACATCGGTCCATTCTACGGTTTGCCATCAAAAGTCCAGCAGCTATTACAGAAACAGAGAGGAATTACTTCGTTATATGGTACTGCACTGTCAGTTTTGAATTTCTAAGTCTGTACTTTTACTGTTTGAAGCTTTGATTTTGCTGCAAGTAATTTTTACAAACGCCCTTTTCTTCTGGTGGTATGCATTAATTAGTATTAGCTTTAACATTTTCTTTCCTTCTTCTTTTTTTCAAGCATGGTAAAAAAAAAAAAGAAAAAACTGCAAGGAAATTAAGGCTGTATTTAAGCATTGAATTCATATTTTTGGATGTCTTTGGTCCTATAACACACCTGGCCGTGCCGACAAATTATCATACCGCGCGTTATTTGTCGGCACGGCCAGGTGTGTTATAGGACCGAAGACATCCAAAAATATGAATTCAATGCTTATATTTACATTCTCTAATTTTCCTTCTTCATAATTGCTTATTTCATTAATCTTTAATGTGAATTTAGCGCCCTTCAAAACTGCCGTGGTTAATAGATGTAAGAGCCGTTTTTGATGTCAAATGACGTTGCAAAGTTAAATTACGCAAATAAACATTGCGAGGAAAAAAATGACAAATTAATTCTTAACGCACATTACGTTAATTTTTACGTAAATTTTTCAGGGTTATAGTTTTTCATTAAATTGAAATAAAACATTTTACATTTGGTGTTCCTAGAGTATCGAAAATGCATATAGTTCCCACTGTGTATTCTAAAGCTCGGTGACAAGGTTTCGCGTGTGTTATAGAAATTTGAACGTCGTGGATTTCTAATGGATTTCATAAGGAAAATTACACTGAATGTAAATATATATACATGTACCATATCTGGTATTAAAAGTAATACATGTATAAATTTTAGAGTGGCAGGATGAGTGCTTGAGACTTCCCACACTACAAAAGGGAGGTAACCTGGTTTATTCTTTACCCACTAGTGGAGGAAAGACTCTAGTGGCAGAGGTGCTGATTCTGAAGGAAATGTTGTGTAAAAAGAAAGATGCCATGATGATTCTCCCATTTGTGTCCATTGTTCAGGAAAAGGTGGGTTATATTTAGTAATCACTGTATCTATATTTAATTCTTTTGTAGAATTCTTTGAAATAATCATGAAGTAAGGAAAAAGGATTATGGGTGCTGGTCATTTAAAGAGATGCTTTGATAAGTAAACATAGTCAATAGTGAAATATTTTTGTGTAATAATCAACATTTAATGAAAAATTAAAGGAAGTTCAGTTCAATGAATCCTATAATTTGTAATTAAAAATAAACATTAAAGATCTTTACACAGGTGAAAGGAATGGCCCAGTTAGCCGTGGAGTTAGACTTTCTGGTGGAGGAATACGCCGGCAGTAAAGGGAGATTTCCTCCCATCAAACACAGAAAAAGGTCCCTGTATATCGCTACCATAGAGAAGGCTCACTCCCTAGTCAACAGTCTGATAGAGCAGGGGAGGCTGGATTCCCTGGGGCTGGTCGTTGTGGATGAGGTAATGGTCAAATAAGTTGACTCAACAAACTCTTTGAGATTTGCAAAAAAACTTGTGTGAATTATCCACAAGCCTCAAATTAAATTTTTCTCTGAAATATTAATTGTTACAGACCATTTGGGATTGAAATACATGTACTTGTCTTCTTTGGAGAAAAAGTTTCAAGACTTACGTTGAGACTTTGTCATAAAGAAAATTTGAAATTTATAATTAAACTGTAGGAGTGTTTAATCCTTTCTGGAAATTTACTGGTAAAAGACATATTTTTACTATCAAAGTGACAATAATTTAAATAAAACATTAAATGTTAAAAGTATCATCAGTGGAACTAGTTTTAATTACAGCTTCACATGATTGGAGAGGGGAGAAGTCGAGGATCCAGATTAGAGGCCACACTTCTGAAAATTATCTATGCCAAAGGCAAGTGCTTGTTTAGTTATGGTGTCATTGTTATCTAAAATTCAGAAGACACAAACAGTTTCAGTAAGATTTTGAGTGATTACTTGTGAATTACTTGGAGATACTTCAACAAAGATTCTGTAGTGTTATTAAAACTTATTTACATGTGATTGTTTTATAGCAACTTATGCTGACATTGTTATATGACTTTTCCTTTTCCTTTCAGCTTCCACCCAGATAATAGGAATGAGTGCTACGCTGAACAATATAACAGATCTCCTGACTTTCCTTAAGGCTGACGTCTTCTCCAGCGATTTCCGGCCAGTAAGAAATCTTTATGCAGGCTGTGAAATAATGTATACAGGGTTATTTATTCGCCCTTTGTCACTTTGCAAACAATTTGCTTGGTTAAAAATTTACACATATTGAGTTATATTTTTAAAAAGATAATGTCTTCTTTAAATTGACCCATTGTAATTCACCCAGTTGGGATGAGGGCAAGTGGGATGAAAATAAAATAAATGAGCTAACATTTCCCTGTGTTCACATTCAGTGCAATATTTTCTTAGCACAGAAGTTGTAAATTTTTCATTTAGTTTATTCATTAGCAGCATTACAAGATTTTAGTTTTGTCAAGATGTCGTAATCTTTATATTTAGGTCAAGCTTACTGAACATGTGAAGCTGGAGGACAACATTTTTGAAGTGCATAAAGGTCAAACTCTGCAGGAAAGTTTGAGTCATCAACGGACAGTGGCTTTCCAGGTCAGTCATGAGAGAAGAGTGTAACTTTAGAAACACAGTGTTTAAATTATTAAACTTCGTGAAACTTCTGAAATATTCATGAACATTTTGGTACTGGAACTGAGAAAGGTTTAGATCAAAATTGCAAAATATACCGTAATTTTCGGATTATAGGTCGATACTTTTTTTCTCAGAACCGCTGAGGTCGACCAATATACGAATTCGACCTTTCTAAGGCTCAAGTTTACAAAAAATGCCCCAAAATCAATAAATTTACGTCAATTTCAAAGCAAATCTGTGCCACTTTCATAACTTTTTTCATTATTTTACGCAGAATTAATGCCCAGGTAAACAATAAAATATTTATTTTATAGCTTTCTTACAAAATAAATTCCATTACATATCCGTTGATGACAAAGGAAAAAACTGTGCTTCATCTAGTAAATAATTCCTCAACGTGTTTATCCATTGCCATCATGCGGTAGCCATCTTGTGAAGTTAGGAAGTCGCTACCGTTTACTAAAAGTAAAACCGCAACCGTATCAAAATTTAAAATACGGAAAATTTTTCAAGATCACAACTGTAGTGTTTTACCATTTATTAGTAGATTGATAAATTGAAATAGTATTAATTTTTTTATTGTGACAGACTTCTATTTATTAATGTGTATAATGAGTGAAATAAATTGTTGCCAGTCAATTTCTACATTTAATTACCAAATAAACCGATAGTCATTACTATATATATTTTTTTATTTTATTTAATTATAATACCAGTCAAACGAATTAGCGCTATACAAAGATTGGCTTCTAACAGAATTTTAATTGTCTCACAGATAAAAGGATTTACACTGTGTGTACACGCAAAGGTTTTAACACCTGTGTTGGTTTAATACCCTAAGGGCATGATTAGCAAATCCACGTGCCGTTATAGGGTATTAGTGTTACACATCATTGAACAAACAAAGCCATGAAATTCATAATCTCAATTAAATATATAATTAAACTTATAGCGTGGTAATATTATTTCAATTCTTTACTGTTGCTTTATATATACATTCAGTGGTCGTTTGCGGGTTTAAGCAAATCCCTGAAGAACAAAACTGAAAATGGCGGACATCGAAGCAATTGTCGTCCACCGGTAATTAATGTCTGAATAAAATATATAAGGAATGTGTCCAAGTTGTTCTGAAATCAGAATTATTATTCTTTGTTCTCGGATATTTCCCGAATTATAGCTGTAAAATAAGAACGTGTTTACGTGTTATTTATGCCTCTGGTTTAAGAACAGTATGAAACTACGGAGGCATTGAACAGGCAAGTTGGAGAAAAATAAGTAGTAACACAATTCAACGAAGTTTTAACTACATTTTTTAAAAACTTCATGTAAATGCTGTAATCATTAAAATACCTGTTTGTTTTCGTGATACGTTCTTGTCACGGAATTACCCCGGTAATTATAGAGGTTAACCTGTTCTGATACGTTGTATCTGCGTAAGAATTTTTAGAAAACGGGAAACAAAGCCTCGTCCTATATAGTAAGTTCGTCCTATCTTAGGATTTTCAAAAATAAAGGCTGAAAATGAGCCTTTCGACCTATATACCCCATCGACCTATGACCCGAAAATTACGGTAATATAACCTTGAAGTTTGAAATGCATAATATTTTCAAAATATAATTAATTTTTAACATGTATTTGTATTTGAATGTTATTTAAACTTATGAGTATTTTAATGTGTTTGTGCATTAGAAATTCAAGGTATTCAAATCTAAATTTAAATTTTATTAAGTGTCTTCTCTGTTTGTGGTCTTGATGTACATGTCTATTTCATGATGATTTTCAGATGACTTCTGACAGGATAGAGTAAGAAGTTGCTAATATTAAGAAAATTTATTCCAAAAAAGATATATGATTTACATCAGTATCTACTTGATTTTGTTTTAATTGTTAGTTGTGGACAAATTTAAAAATAAATGTATTACTGGTATAATATGGTCTTCCTGATTTTGTTTTTCGTTAATTGAATTCATGTATAATTGGTGGAATTTGATTTCAGTACAGTCCGGAGATGAACAAGGTGGACCCGGACCACCTGTTGGGTCTGGTGACGGAGGTCGTCCCACAACACTCCTGTCTCATCTTCTGCTCCACCAAGAAAAACTGTGAAAACGTGGCCCTGATGCTGAGTAAACTGATGGCCAAATACAAGAGGTAAAGGAAGGAAATACAAGTGATTAGATTTGAGGTAAACAATGTAAACAATAAAGATAATTATAAATTATAATTTATAAATTCAAGTGAAAGCATTTTAAAATGGAAGCATTCAGGATAAGAAACAGAAGTGACATGTGGTGGTCGCTGAATTTGATCACCGGTGTGTATAGCTACTTCAGTTGGTAGAGCGCTTGACCAGAGTTTCAGGGGGCCTGGGTTCAAATCCTGGTCTGGTCCATTGTATTTTCTCCTCTACGGTTACACATGGAAGCATGAAACATGTTATATTTTTATCTGAATTTCTTGAATTTTTAAAAACTTTTTACTGCCTTATTAGCTTTGTTTAAATCAAAATTTTAAGGTTAACTCTGACATGAGAAAAATTAATTTATAAATTTGTTTTTATTCAACCACAGAGAACTAAGTCAAGTGAAAAGACAAGAGAGAAAAGACTTGTTGAAGGAACTCTACAAAGATGGAGAACAGAGGATGTGTCCCGTACTGCAGCATACGATACATTTTGGTATAGCGTACCACCACAGCGGTCTGACGACAGATGAGCGCCACCTACTGGAGGAGGCGCACTCGGACGGCGTGCTCTGTCTCCTGGCCTGTACCTCTACACTGGCAGCCGGGGTCAATCTGCCAGCCAAAAGGTCAGTATAAATATCAGAAAGGTCAATAGGTCAGTTTATAAACCAAAAGGTCAGTATAATAACTAGAAAGGTCAGTATAATCATCTGAAAAGTCAGTATAATCACCAGAAAGGTCAGTATAATCTTCAGAAGGCCAAAAAGTCAGTATAATCATGGGAAACTCTTTAAACAAGACTACTTACAAAAAGATCATTTTACCAGTCTAGCTTTTATAATGTCATAATTTGAATAAAATGCAGAAATTTAACACCAATCTGAACTGAACATTTTGTTTGATTAAAAAAATACATATAAATTGAAGTCTAGATAATTTTTTTCCAGAGTGATATTGCGCAATCCCTACATTGGTACTCAGTACCTCAACAGGAGTCAGTACAAACAGATGATAGGACGAGCTGGGCGGGCAGGCAAGGACACGACAGGGGAGAGCATTCTTATTGTCAGTAACAAAGACAGGTGTAAGGTAACTATCTCAATACACTACAAGGGAGAGCATTCTTATTGTCCGTAACAAAGATAGGTGTAAGGTAACTATCTCAAAACACTACAAGGGAGAGCATTCTTATTGTCAGTAACAAAGATAGGTGTAAGGTAACTATCTCAATACACTACAAGGGAGAGCATTCTTATTGTCAGTAACAAAGACAGGTGTAAGGTAACTATCTCAATACACTACAAGGGAGAGCATTCTTATTGTCAGTAACAAAGATAGGTGGAAGGTAACTATCTCAATACACTACAAGGGAGAGCATTCTTATTGTCAGTAACAAAGATAGGTGTAAGGTAACTATCTCAATACACTACAAGGGAGAGAATTCTTATTGTCATTAACAAAGATAGGTGTAAGGTAACTATCTCAATACACTACAAGGGAGAGCATTCTTATTGTCAGTAACAAAGATAGGTGTAAGGTAACTATCTCAATACACTACAAGGGAGAGCATTCTTATTGTCCGTACCAAAGATAGGTGTAAGGTAACTATCTCAATACACTACAAGGGAGAGCATTCTTATTGTCCGTACCAAAGATAGGTGTAAGGTAATTATCTCAAAACACTACAAGGGAGAGCATTCTTATTGTCAGTAACAAAGATAGGTGTAAGGTAACTATCTCAATACACTACAAGGGAGAGCATTCTTATTGTCAGTACCAAAGATAGGTGTAAGGTAATTATCTCAATACACTACAAGGGAGAGCATTCTTATTGTCCGTAACAAAGACAGGTGGAAGGTAACTATCTCAATACACTACAAGGGAGAGCATTCTTATTGTCAGTAACAAAGACAGGTGTAAGGTAACTATCTCAATACACTACAAGGGAGAGCATTCTTATTGTCAGTAACAAAGACAGGTGTAAGGTAACTATCTCAAAACACTACAAGGGAGAGCATTCTTATTGTCAATAACAAAGACAGGTGGAAGGTAACTATCTCAAAACACTACAAGGGAGAGCATTCTTATTGTCAGTAACAAAGATAGGTGTAAGGTAATTATCTCAATACACTACAAGGGAGAGCATTCTTATTGTCAGTAACAAAGATAGGTGTAAGGTAACTATCTCAATACACTACAAGGGAGAGCATTCTTATTGTCAATAACAAAGACAGGTGTAAGGTAACTATCTCAATACACTACAAGGGAGAGCATTCTTATTGTCAATAACAAAGACAGGTGTAAGGTAACTATCTCAATACACTACAAGGGAGAGCATTCTTATTGTCAGTAACAAAGATAGGTGTAAAGTAACTATCTCAATACACTACAAGGGAGAGCATTCTTATTGTCAGTACCAAAGATAGGTGGAAGGTAACTATCTCAATACACTACAAGGGAGAGCATTCTTATTGTCAGTAACAAAGATAGGTGGAAGGTAACTATCTCAATACACTACAAGGGAGAGCATTCTTATTGTCAGTAACAAAGATAGGTGGAAGGTAACTATCTCAATACACTACAAGGGAGAGCATTCTTATTGTCAGTAACAAAGATAGGTGTAAGGTAACTATCTCAATACACTACAAGGGAGAGCATTCTTATTGTCCGTAACAAAGATAGGTGTAAGGTAACTATCTCAATACACTACAAGGGAGAGCATTCTTATTGTCAGTAACAAAGACAGGTGTAAGGTAACTATCTCAATACACTACAAGGGAGAGCATTCTTATTGTCAGTACCAAAGATAGGTGTAAGGTAACTATCTCAATACACTACAAGGGAGAGCATTCTTATTGTCAGTAACAAAGATAGGTGTAAGGTAACTATCTCAATACGCTACAAGGGAGAGCATTCTTATTGTCAGTACCAAAGATAGGTGTAAGGTAACTATCTCAATACACTACAAGGGAGAGCATTCTTATTGTCAGTAACAAAGATAGGTGTAAGGTAACTATCTCAATACACTACAAGGGAGAGCATTCTTATTGTCAGTACCAAAGATAGGTGTAAGGTAATTATCTCAATACACTACAAGGGAGAGCATTCTTATTGTCAGTAACAAAGATAGGTGTAAGGTAACTATCTCAATACACTACAAGGGAGAGCATTCTTATTGTCAGTACCAAAGATAGGTGTAAGGTAATTATCTCAAAACACTACAAGGGAGAGCATTCTTATTGTCAGTACCAAAGATAGGTGTAAGGTAACTATCTCAATACACTACAAGGGAGAGCATTCTTATTGTCAGTAACAAAGATAGGTGTAAGGTAATTATCTCAAAACACTACAAGGGAGAGCATTCTTATTGTCAGTACCAAAGATAGGTGTAAGGTAACTATCTCAATACACTACAAGGGAGAGCATTCTTATTGTCAGTAACAAAGATAGGTGTAAGGTAACTATCTCAAAACACTACAAGGGAGAGCATTCTTATTGTCAGTACCAAAGATAGGTGTAAGGTAACTATCTCAATACACTACAAGGGAGAGCATTCTTATTGTCAGTACCAAAGATAGGTGTAAGGTAATTATCTCAATACACTACAAGGGAGAGCATTCTTATTGTCAGTAACAAAGACAGGTGTAAGGTAACTATCTCAATACACTACAAGGGAGAGCATTCTTATTGTCAGTACCAAAGATAGGTGTAAGGTAACTATCTCAATACACTACAAGGGAGAGCATTCTTATTGTCAGTACCAAAGATAGGTGTAAGGTAATTATCTCAATACGCTACAAGGGAGAGCATTCTTATTGTCAGTAACAAAGACAGGTGTAAGGTAACTATCTCAATACACTACAAGGGAGAGCATTCTTATTGTCAGTAACAAAGATAGGTGGAAGGTAACTATCTCAATACACTACAAGGGAGAGCATTCTTATTGTCAGTAACAAAGATAGGTGTAAGGTAACTATCTCAATACACTACAAGGGAGAGCATTCTTATTGTCAGTAACAAAGATAGGTGGAAGGTAACTATCTCAATACACTACAAGGGAGAGCATTCTTATTGTCAGTAACAAAGATAGGTGGAAGGTAACTATCTCAATACACTACAAGGGAGAGCATTCTTATTGTCAGTAACAAAGATAGGTGGAAGGTAACTATCTCAAAACACTACAAGGGAGAGCATTCTTATTGTCAGTACCAAAGATAGGTGTAAGGTAATTATCTCAATACACTACAAGGGAGAGCATTCTTATTGTCAATAACAAAGACAGGTGGAAGGTAACTATCTCAATACACTACAAGGGAGAGCATTCTTATTGTCAATAACAAAGATAGGTGGAAGGTAACTATCTCAATACACTACAAGGGAGAGCATTCTTATTGTCAATAACAAAGATAGGTGGAAGGTAACTATCTCAATACACTACAAGGGAGAGCATTCTTATTGTCAATAACAAAGATAGGTGGAAGGTAACTATCTCAATACACTACAAGGGAGAGCATTCTTATTGTCAGTAACAAAGACAGGTGTAAGGTAACTATCTCTTATCATCATCTTCTGTTTCTTCATCAGTGTGGTCATTCAGCATGAAGGGTGGTTAGGTTTTCCTTAAAAAAAATGCAAGCTGTCAAGAAGAAGAGTTGATTTATATTGAAAATGCAGTCATCAATTTTCACAAGCAAGAAAATACACTCCATTAACAATTTAATAGATCTTGAGAATGCCTGAAAAGTAGAATAAGGTTGTTAGACTTGCATGCAAATTAAAGTTGGTTTACAGTATGAAATACATCTACATGTAGATTTGCTTACATTTGGTGTTTTCCAATGAACCCCTCTTGTTTCAGGTGTGGGAGATAATCAGTGGTCCCCTGGAGAGCTGTTACAGCAGTCTGAGTTACGAGGACGGGAAGGGAATCAGGTCTCTTATCCTGTCCACCATAGGCCTGCAGGTAGTGAGCTGTCTTATCAAATTAATGTCTGAAAAAGTCATAAGGCCTGGTCAAAGTGTTATGTTTCTTGTTGATGTTTTGGTTTGACTTATAAGTTAGAAGTAAAAAAAGGTTTCGAGATTTTAAAAAATACATCTAAAAAAAGTTATTTGGAGTTTCAATCGGTTAGTTTTTAGATATCACTAGTATACAAGGTATGGGTGTTTGAGAAGACAAAGTTAAAGTAACAAAGAAAAATACATGATACAGTAAACCTTGTTTAGTACGAACACGGATATTATGAATTCACGGATATAGCAAAGTTATCTTGGATCCCCAGCAATGTAGATTTATCTAGTACCTTATAAGGATATAACAAATTACTAATATAGAATTGTAATTTGATAGGACCAAGTGACCTCCTTATAACCGAGTTTTACTGTACAAGAATTCAGCACTCAATAATTGATAGTTTTTCATCCAATCCTTGAACACTGAAATCTACATTGTTTTTTCAGGTAACCAAGACAACGGAGGAGGTTTTTGAAATGATGACTCACACCTTACTATCCATCCAGGCTACTCAGTTGTCATGTGACATTGTTGCCATGACAAAGGATGCTCTACAGCAGTTGATTGACATGGGATTAGTGCAACAGAAGAGAAGGCTGTCACAGGAAAAAGAGAACTCCCCAGTACCCCACACGCTGGAGGTTACACCTCTGGGGCGGGCCACTTTTAAAGGTATAATCAAACCTCTTTATCTAATTAGGACTAATAAAAAACTTGTTGACAGGCACGGGTCATCAGATCAAATTCGACGCCTCGCGTCTCATTTGATCTGATGATACACGCCTGTCAACTTGACTTGATACGACCCTTTGGATCAAGTTTCTGTTATGATAATATTTATATGTATTAAATCTATCAGGTATTGATCTGGATTTTTCTATATTGATAAGACCTTTAAACTGGACTTTTGTATTCACAGGTTTGGTTGATCTGGACTTTGTATTTACAGGATCGGTTAACATAGACGTTTCTGTATTTACAGGATCAGTTGATATGGACTTTTCTGTGTTTACAGGATCAGTTGATTTGGACTTTTACAGATTCTGTTTATCTGGACTTCTCTGTATTTACAGGATCGGGTGATATGGACGTTTCTGTATTTACAGGATCAGTTGATTTGGACTTTTCTGTATTTACAGGATCAGTTGATTTGGACTTTTCTGTTTTACAGGTTCTGTTTAACTGGACTTTTCTGTATTTACAGGATCAGTTGATTTGGACTTTTCTGTGTTTACAGGTTCAGTTGATCTGGACTTTTCTGTTTTACAGGTTCAGTTGATCTGGACTTTTCTGTATTTACAGGTTCGGTTGATTGGGACTTTTCTGTATTTCAGCCTGATCTGGACTTTTCTGTTTTATAGGTTCAGTTGATCTGGACTTTTCTGCTCAGTTGTATAAAGATCTGAAGAAGGCAGAGGAGTCTCTGGTTCTTGCCAGCTATCTACACCTCCTGTTCCTTGTGACCCCTTATGACCTCGTCAAGGAAGTTCAACCACCATGGATGACCTACTTCAAACAGGTAAATGAAGAGGAAACTTGTACTGTAAAATCGTGTGTATTGTGTGCAATGGTGTAAATCAGAGTTTAATGTTAACTAAAGTTTTTCTTAATTTCTTGTCAAAATGTTTCAAAGAGAAAATCAGAAATTCTTCCCAAGTCTTCAAAACATGTTTAGTATAGGTCATAGCTAAAATGGAAGTTATGCTGGTGTCTTGAAAGTAGATTACGTGTAAATCAATGTTTTTTTGCTAATATATCTGGTATCGATAAACAGTACCATTCCAAATGCCAAAAACCTTAATTTTACCCAATTTTGTGACAAAAACTTCCCAATTCAACTGTGAAGCAACAGACTACAACGACATTGTATTTCTCTATAAGTTGAATAATTGTTTCACTTCCGCTTAAATCAAAAGTAGAGAAAGTTGTAATTTGGCGGGACCTGTTGTGTAAACAGCGTAGTGTCATACATTTTGACAAATTTATAGCATGAAAATGTGAAAGTATGGGACATTGATAATCAAAGTACTGAAAGTACTGAAAAGCGGTTAGCATGCTTTCATGGAATATGACTGTACAGAGTAGAATAACAAAAAATGCATTGAGTGATGATATAAAAGTAAGCATGCATATCTTTGTCCAATGTCATCAGCGAAGAAGCAACACACTGAATTTTTAGTACTTAATTAAATGGTATAACCAATAACATCCCAGACTGATGTCACAAATGTTTGTTTCAAAATATCAACATGAGATTTTCAGTTTGAAAGACAGGAAGTTCAATTTCAAAAATTTCTCTCTAATTGTCTCCATTGGTGGCGTCCAAAAGTGCTCAGAACGAAAAACAAATTATGTTGATGCAAATTTAATTGGCTTTCATGCTCTATTGATTCTGAAATTGGCATGATTAGGTAACTATAAAGGCAACGATAGCAAACAACTCAAAAAGAAAATAAAATGATAATTCAAATTCTTTAGATTAATTTATTTGATGTACTGTACATAGATCTTGAGCTGGCTAGTCAATCAGAAAAACGGATGGAGAGACACACATGTTGTAAATTAATTAATTTCAGAGAGCTTCATTTCAGGCTCACTGCGGGTCAGAAAGGTGTGACCTGTCATTGGGGATGCTTACTTCTCCTAGGCACCGGAACTTTCAAGGATCCGTTTTTCTTTTGAGACCAATCGCTGTTTATTCTGTATTTTGATACAGATACAAGTACATCTGTTTATTAATATTATGAACTATTTTTCTCACAGGAAAAAAGACAAGTAAACAAGATAATAAAGTTTTAAGAAATGTACATTATTGACTTTTCATACAATTAAATGTTCGAATAAGTAATAAATGACAATTATTTAAAAAAGAGTTGGCAAATATTTAAATAAAAATGTGATCGTTTATAATCGTTTGTAATAATTAGACTGAGTACAGAATTTATCCATGGAAACAAAGCTTTCATCATCTTTTAAATAATTTCAATAAAAGGAGAAGAAAACAAACGTTTCATTATGGAAGTAATCCATAACTGTACAACTTACAGATGTATTCAGTTTTTTTTTTATATAAAGGCTTTCTTCATGTACTAGTATTAATTAAGTTAATTAAAGGGATGCCTTAAATATTTTAGCAAGGAAAAGGAAATAGAGATTCCCGATGTTTTGCAGTCGGTAATAACCTTCAACCCCTTTAGCCAGTAATTAACCCGTCCTCCCTGTGCCAGTAGCATAATTCGGCCAAATATTTATTGTTCACGAGGGGTGCCTTATAATAAATCACAGGCACCTGAATTTTTATCAGTAAGTCTCTAAATTAGCCAAATATCGAAACATTCTACCCCCTCTATATAAAATATAAATACACAAGGCGTGCAACGCCATTTGGACCCCTTGTATCGATTCAGGCCTCAATTTAACACATAAATCGGATATGCCTACTGGTTTTGTGTAGCATTGGGTTCAAATGATATTTCTGCTATATATTTCTTCCTTAAGTTTAAATCCAACGCGTTGATAATGTTATCAACTAAACTTCATGCTGACTTCGAATTTCGTCACAGGTCCCGATCGCCATCAGCTGACGTCACGGAAATTTAATCTCGACACCAAATGCTCCTATACATAAACTTTTTTAATACAACAATTATAAATTTATTTCATTGACAAATAAAATCAGAGAAAAATTAAAAACCGAAAGATAACGTTGTTTTGATAGTCTTGCTTTTAATTAGCATGTGTTAGAAACAAATCATAGGTGGAGTCTTTGTCGATAGGTAGCGCCTTATGGAAGTTTCCGGTGTCGATACATGCCATAAAGCGGTTAGCGAAGCTAACCGCTTAAAAAGTCAATAGATACTTCCCGCTTATTCTTTAAAACACGTAGTTATAGGTAATAAAGTTGGAATAAGCACAAAAATATGTTTTATTTCATTAAAGGAGACAAAATTCTCATTGTTCTTCTTCGATGTTATTTTTCCTAATTGAACCGGTACCAGACCCTTTCCCAATGGATGGAAAAACACCGCTGTAACTAAACGTATCCTGCATGTGTGTATAGTTTATCACAAAAATGAGTACCATGTTGGTGTCATCAGAGCAGACTAGACTACAGAGTGTCTTTTCTGTTTAAGTACACCATAGATTGAGCTTTTTCTCTTTCCTTTTCTTTGAATCAAGTCAAACAAAGAAACTCATGAGAGACACACATGTTCTTCATAACAAAAACAGCAGGTTACTCAAAATTATTTCAACTTGGTGAAGAAAATTTTGATGCAGATGGGAGTGTTCCTCAAGCTTACACAAGTTATGCACCATTTTCAGCAAGAGTTCTGACATATTTTATGAATACAATACCCTTTATGAAAATTTTTTCATGTAAAACTGAAAGTATTGATTCCAACTTGTGTTTTCTTCAAGAAGATTCATAAGTTTTTGGTTTACAAGCAGATGTTCATAGAGAAAAATTTAATTTTTTAATAATGTAAAAATGGAATTGTTCTATGGACATGTATGCATATTGTATAACAAGAGATACTTCTTCAGAAAGAGTGATATTTTATTGTTACACTGGTGAAGTTAGTCTTTTACACATTAGGGTTATTTTGTAGATAAGTATGTTGACACCTGTGGAGTTAAAGGTTGCTGAGTTGATAGGTGTCCCTGAATCCTATGTAGCAAAGAAAGCCTCAGGTCAACACACCAGACAGGTATGTACACTATACAGCTTCTCTGTGTGAAATTCTCCACTCTTATCTCAAGTGTACATGTAAAGAGCAAGAGCCACTTTGGGCCGAGTTTGGCCCTGAGAAATTCTGAAAAATCAAAACCGCTCCATTAAGGTTGCAAATGCAGTATTTATCACTTGCAATTGGAGTCTTGGTGACCACATATCTATTTATCGTGACATAATTTCCCATCTAGTCAATGCATTATGATGTCATAAAATGGGCCATTTTCCACATACCCTAAAATCTTGAAAATAAGACGGATTTAATAATAAGCCGGTTTTGAAAATAAGCCACCTATTTCTTGCATTAAAAATTACTCGAAAATAAGCCAGTTTTGAAAATAAGCCGGTCATGACAATGCCATTTAGGAAAGATGTTAAACGTTTGACAATTGCCTCGTCTTAAAAATTTGACGATTGAAAACTTCGACGATTTTTTTTTTACTGTGCAAATTAAAACTGAGTTATCTTTCTTTAATTCATTTAACCTTTACCAATTTCTGCGTAGACATGGTACTAACTAAGTCTGTAGAAACAAATGAACTTGTGTAAACTTACTATTAAAGGGTAGATTTAAAGTTATAAATTTTTTTTAACCAGTAAGCATGTTACGCTGGCTTAAAAAAAATTCATTGTGGAACTAGATAACATGGTGAATTTTTTTCATGAAATTGTCGGAAACAATAATTATCTCATCTAGTCCTGTACAAGCTAACAGTGTGTTTAAAATTGTTATAATTAAATGAGAAAACGGATAAAAGGAAGATTTTGTTTGTAAAGCATTTAACTGTCAGGCAACACTGCCCGAGGCAAGAAACCTGCTGATCGGCAGGGCTTGGTAGTAATTACATTTCAATGTACCGTAACTGAGTTGTTTAAATATGTGTTTGTTTGACTAATTTATCAAGTGATTCAATAACAAGCGGACTTTTTATATTTTATTTTTACTTTTTTAAATCAAGTTTATATTTCATGTAAATTTATAAGCTGTAAACAATGAAGTTATCTTTTCGGGATCGACATTCTCAAAATATAAAGTAGACGATTACACCATAAACCTAAAGAAAACCTACAGCGGGGAATGCCAATGAATAAAAAAATGACGAGAGAAAACTTTGAAGAGCTAAATTCATTCGTCAATGTTTCCTCCTCGTCAAACGTTCCACTTTTACAGTATCAGTATTTTTTTCTACATGCAAGATACTGAACAAAGTATTATTGTAATTATTTTATTTTATTATATTCATGATGTTTTAATTTTACATCGAACAAGTAGTTCCTATTCTATCGATTACACTTTATTCAATGATTATATTGAAAACAAACAGGAATTGTGCTCTCTTCTCTTTAAATACCAGTTTTTTGCATTGATAATAAGCCGGAATTTGAAAATAAGCCGGTTTTGAAAATAAGCCCCAACTTTCTTACCAAAACTTAAAATAAGCCGCGGCTTATTTTCAAGATTTTAGGGTATCCTGTTAATTCCTTTGAAAATGACCTAAAGTTAAAGCATTTTCCAATGTTTCATAGAGAGCACAACCTCTGATCCAAAATAAGCAAATACATAATGAAAGCTCTTTTTATGAAGATCATAAAAAACAAGTTTTATTTTTTGGATCATGGGCTGTGCTCACATTTTAATTCTTCGCTGAAGGTATTCAAATACGCATGTTTTCTGCAAATTTCAATAACATTGCAATTTCTAAAACCTGTTTTCCAATATCTGGATTCTCAAAATGATATTTTATTACAGAAAATGAAAGCACCAAGTGTCTGCTTTATTTTGATATATGAAATGGGAAAGAGGGTGATATTTAATTGATTGATATAAGTACAGGGCCATTTTATACATACATGTAAGATGGCTCTTGCTTTTTACAGTAGTTACCTTAAAGTTTTGTTCCTTGTCATGTTATTGGGTGTAATAACTTTGTTTCTGAAAAAAATACACTACATATACATGTACCTGTATGATGTGTTGTGTCTCACATTTAAATTTTTGTAAGAAGTTTTTTTTCCCATGTAGATAACTTGTTAATTTTTTAGGCTGTTGATGAGTTTGTTGTCAAGCGATTCTACCTGACCCTGATGCTTTATGATCTTTGGAAGCAGAAGACACTTTGGGAAGTGGCAGAGAAATTTGAATATCCTCGAGGCTTTGTCCAGAACCTCCTCTCAGGGGCGGCTAGTTTTGCAACCTGTGTCTATCACTTTTGTCAGGTACATGTATATTGCCACATTATATTTCTCTTAAATTCCAGTAATCATGTGCTTCTCAGAGCTCAAGATAATTTTTTTCCACAAAGTGTATTTACTCCCTGATTTTCAAATCAATGCAGATTTTGATTTTCAGCAAAATGATTGACGAGTATTCTGTTTATATAGGAATGTTTTGACCTTAATTTTGATTTTGAGCTTATAATCGAAGTATGTCTTTTTGAAGAGGGAAAAAACTTCAAAGGTCAGTTCCAGCATTTATTTAAATAAATTTTGCAGATACCAACAAGACATTTTGCTAAGACTGGGAAGCATTTTTTTTTGACAAGGATGATTATACAGAAGGTCAAGGTATCATAGAGTCAGAGACACAGAAAAGAATCTTCGTTAATATGGCAAGTTGAGAGAGATGAAAAATTGGCTATGAACCCGTAATAAAAGAAAGATATGCAAAGTGCATAGTCTTTCTACAAAGAAATTGATTTTAATCTAAATCTCTGATTCTTCCTCCCAAAATAGGGATAGTCGTCGTCATTACTAGAATATTCCTGGTCACTAAAAGGCTTTTAAATCTGTATTTAGTTTTGAGAAAAATCAAACACCGAGTTAACCTCAATTAGTATCTTTAAGTAAGTCGTACATGTATTTAACTTGTTGTACGCAGTACTTTCGTGGTGTAATGCATATTTATGATTGCTAATGTATATTTGTATGCTCTATTTTAATTTTCAATGCATATTTTGTAAAATTTATTGCGTATTTCTGCAAATACGCATCTTATCTGGAGCTCTGGCTTCTCTTATCATAGTTTCTCTCTGATTTAGCCTTTCATCTACTGTAAACCAACTATTATTCGTGTCATCTTTTATTCGTGCTTCGTCAGTTTGAAATCATTCTGTGGTGATTTATTTTCGTGATTGAGGAAACATTCTCTACCAATATAAAGAAAAAGAAAGGGTTCATTGGAATTAAATATTGGCAAGTTCAAAACTCGTTAATATTTCTCGCACTCGAATTAAAGTTGGTTTACAGTATCTGTCTGCCTCTTTCATTTTTTAGCTCACCTGAGCTGAAAGCTCAAGTGAGCTTTTCTGATCACATTTTGTCCGGCGTCCGAACACATCCATTGTCTAGCTAAAGTGTTGTTGTCTGTAAACTTTTCACATTTTCGACTTCTTCTCAAAAACCGCTGGGCAAATTTCAACCAAACTCGCCACAAAGTATCCTTGGGTGAAGGGGATTCAAGTTTCTTCAAATGAAGGGCCACGCCCTTTGGAGATAATTGGGAATTAATGAAAATTTAGTGGCATATTTTAAAAATCTTCTTCTCAAGAACCACTGTGCCAGGAAAGATAAAACTTATGTGGAAACATCCTCAGGTAGTGTAGATTCAAGTTTGTTCAAATCATGACCCCTGGGGGTAGGGCGGGGCCAAAATGACAAAGTTTTACATAGAAATATATAGGAAAATTCTTTACAAATTGATCTTCTCAAAAATGACAAAGCCATAATTCATCATATTTATATGAAAGCATGCTCATGTAGTGTATATTCAAGTTTGTTCAAATCATGACCCCTGGGGGTAGGGCGGGGCCAAAATACCGTTCAAAGTTTTACATAGAAATATATAGGAAAATTCTTTAAAAATCTTCTTCTCAAAAATTTGACAAGGCCATAATTCAGTTAATTATTTGAAAGCATTCAGGTAGTGTAAATTTCAAGTTTGTTCAAATCATGAGAGGGTAGGGCGGGGCCAAAATGGCCGAGCAAAGTTTTACATAGAAATATATAGGAAAATTCTTTAAAAATCTTCTTCTCAAGAATGACAAAGCCATAATTCATCATAATTATCTGGAAGCATGCTCAGGTAGTGTAGATTCAAGTTTGTTCAAATCATGACCCCAGGGGGTAGGGCGGGGCTAAAAAGGCCGACCAAAGTTTTACATAGAAATATATAGAACAATTCTTTAAAAATCTTCTTCTCAAGAATGACAAAGCCATAATCCATCATATTTATATGGAAGCATGCTCAGGAAGTGTAGATTCAAGTTTATTCAAATCATGACCCCGGGGGGTAGGGCGGGGCCAAAATGGCCGTGCAAAGTTTTACATAGAAATATATAGGAAATTTCTTTAAACAACTTCTTCTCAAGAATGACAAAACCAAAATTCATCATATTTATATGGAAGCATGCTCAAGAAGTGTAGATTCAAATTTGTTCAAATCATGACCCCCAGGGGTAGGACGGGGCCAAAATGGCCGACCAAAGTTTTTAAAGATATACAGTGATTGGGAAGGCCAAAATGGTCAATGGGACTATGGCGCAACTGTCAACATTTTTGATGGGCCATTTCGAAAATAAATGGGCCATAAATATAATCTGAAGGGCCATTTTAAGAAATAACTAAGTGACAAACAAATATGAAGTACGAGAGAAAACACGTTTTTAATTAACCGCATCCGATTTTTAACACATGAAATGCAGCAAATTCAAAGGAACTTGCTTAGAATATACCAGACCCGTATTTTGTGTTAAAATAACGACAGTTTTGGAAAGGGAACAGCCCTACCATACAAATGAATGAAGTATTGTACCTCATTTTCGTTTAACCGGAAGTACTTTTTGACAGGTTTCAACCAATGAGATTTGTTGTTTTAAATTGACTGCATTCAAAACGAAAGTAAAACAAGAAAGAAAGTCGTACACAAAATATTTCCAAATAACATTGCTAAAAATGGAATGTGCACCTTGGCGCCATGATTAATTGATTTAATGCGCCATTGGATATATATAGGAAAATTCTTTGAAAATCATTTCTAAAAAATAGCAAACCCATGATTGGTCATGGGACTACTTTTGGATTTAAACTTTACAATAAAAAGCCATTTTCTACTTTTTCCTACCCTAAGTGCTCAGGTGAGCAATGTGGCCCATGGGCCTCTTGTAACTGCCTTGCCACTTGGCCAGTTTCAATCAAAAGTAGGAGAACACATCCATGAGTAATTAGAGTAAAGTAGATGTGATTTACTTTTTTTTCTCCTGAAGAACCATCTACACAGAAGTTCAGTGGAAGCTTCCTTTTGTGATGAAGATTTATTTGCATTTGGTTTTTAAAATATAGAAACTGGGGGAGCCTGGATGGTTATACGTTACTTATATAAATGGGGTCATGACAAATACATGAATTCTTGAGGTGTTTTTACAAATTGATGTATTAAGTTAAACATGATAATTTTCAGACTCAAATACGGTACAAGAGTCTTAATAATACTGGACTTTGGGTAAAAATACTGCTCTTTGTTCATCAAAGAACTGTATATAAACCTGTACAAAATACCAACCAAAAAAATTTAAAATAACAGTTTTATTTAGTATTGATAAATTTCAATTCAAAGTACAAGTGTACCACTGCATGCATTGTTATGTATATAATTAGTAATTATTTACAGTACACACATACGATATCGTCAAAGATTTACGATCGATTTTCAAATACAGAAAATTAATAGGGAATTCGACACACAAAGACAAATAAATACGTCATCGTCAATCACCATTTTACACTTTCTTTTTCAGTCCCCGAAATATGTCGCAATCAAGGAGAATAATTATTTACATACTCCATAATTAATAGTCAATATGTGGAGTGTCCAGTAAATCGCTGGCTTCCGAACAATTGAAGCTTAGTTGATTAAACATATATTAAATCAGCTGTTCTTTTGTTACAACTCCAAGCTTATTAAGTCTGCGGCGGCATCTCGTTTAATTATCAAATGAGGTTATTAGAACTCAGGGCTTCAAAATATGTATACCACAAGCAATCAAAGCTATCAATTATATAAACTGTGAAAACTAATCGAAATAATTTGATTCACTACAACCATCCACTAGATCAAGTTTAAACCTAAAATTAGGGAAATGTGTAAGTTAGTATACATTTATAAATTATAAAACATTCATTTTCTATGCCTTTACTATGTAGAATTAATTTATCCGAATAACCGAATAGCAGTTTTACTAACCGATACTCGCAACGTTCGACGGTTAACCGGTTAACCGGGTACTCGTTGCCAACACTAATAATTACTAATTTCAAGAAACTTTAAAAGTGACTTAGATTAAAAGTGAGTTTGTCTAAGTTTTATGGCCAAGAGGATTAGATTTTGTGTTCCTGAAAAAAGTTGCTCTGATTCTTCTGAATGTCATTTCCTCTTTGAAAATTCTTTAATTTCTGTAATGACAACATTTCAGCTGATTACTTAAAAAAAAACTTCAGTGATGGTCTTATTAAAAATATTTAGCCTAACAAAAAGCTTTGATGTGTTTTATTACAATGTAATTAATACTGGTATGTTTCAGACCACATGTCATATGCTTATACGGTACATTATGATGTAAGCTTTTTAATTGCATCAGCATTTTTTTTACCCTCAGGGCTGAGATTTCCTTTGTCCTTGACCTCACTTTTCTTAAATTAGTGTTTAGCCCAGTTTTAAAGATGCCATTCAAGATTGTGTAATCAATCTCATATGTTGATGCATTCTGATGCAAACTATTTAATTGCATCAATATATTTTGACCTCAGCCTTTCCTTTGACCTTGACCTCACTTTTCTTCAAGTAGTGTTTAGCTCAGTTTTGAATATTTTTATCACAAGCCATATGCTGATACGTACTGATGTAAGCTTTTTAACTGCATCCACATTTTGTTTACTCGACCTTTCCTTTGACCTTCATGTCTCTTCTCTAAAATTAGTGCTTAGCTTAGTTTTAAAGATACCATTCAAGATAATTTCATTAAACATAATATTCTGATATGTATCAGAGGGAGTTATTCAACTCCCTTTTTATTATGTATTTTGTTTAGTTTTAACGAAATCCATTTAAAATATTTTTATAAAAACATTCACTTACACAGTTTTTGGTGACAATTTATTATCTTTATCCAATTTCAATTTAAAGAAACTGTTCAAGATATTTTTATCAAACTTCATACACTTACACAAATTTTCATGTCACATTACTAATATACACTCTGGGGGCATTCATGTCCTATGGACATATTTCATATTGCATTAATATATTTTGTCCTCAGCCTTTCCTTTGACCTTGACCTCACTTTTCTTCAAGTAGTGTTAGCTCAGTTTTGAATATTTTTATCAAAAGCCATATGCTGATACGTACTGATGTAAGCTTTTTAACAACATCCATATTTTGTTTACTCGACCTTTGCTTTGACCTTCATGTCTCTTCTCTAAAATTAGTACTTACCTTAGTTTTAAAGATATCATTCAAGATAATTTCATTAAACATAATATTCTGATAAATAACAGTGGGAGTTGTTCAACTCCCTTTTCATTATTATGTATTTTCTTTAGTTTTAAAGAAATCCTTTTAAGACATTTTTATTTAAAAATTCACATACATTTTTTGTTGACAATTTATAATCTTTATCCAATTTCAATTTAAAGAAACTGTTCAAGATATTTTCATCAAACTTCATACACTTACACAAATTTTCATGTCACATTACTAATATACACTTGGCGGGACATTCATGTCCTATGGACATATTTCTAGTTTCTGGTGCTTTGTTCACATTAACCAAGCGCAGTAAGTTATGCATCAAATGAGATTTCCAGCGTTGTGAGAAAGAAAGAAAAATGGCGGTTTCCAATAAAAAAAATCAAAATACAGTAGGCCTATGTGTTCAAATTTTCATTTCCCTTGAATTTTGGTGTATCTGCCGAAACTAATAACTTTTGATTTTGTTAACAATTAAAATATAAAGAGTATGAATACATATATCATTCTACATTTAGCTGATGATTGGCCACAGTGATTAAATATTTTAAATCTGGTATGAATGATTTCAGTACCAATTGATCTATTTTGGATGTTACACTGAGTATCTATACACTTTGTTACACTGAGTATCTATACACTTTTACACATCCTTCCTTGTATCCTACCCACAGTGTAGACTTGTATAGTGATAATCTGTATGGACAATTCACTTCATTGTCTGTCAGTAAGAACTTCCAGAACTCCCCGTCAGGACTCAGTAGATGGATCTGTTTGTTGTTTATGTCAGTAACAAGGATGTTACAGAAGGAGTCACATGCTACATCTCTTGGATAAAAGTTCTTTGGCAGGTTGTGTGCACGGTAGACAGACTTCATACGACCAAAAGGAGACATAATCACTAGTTCACCTGTAGTTTTACTAGTAAGGTTCACAACACAGATATCACTGTTACTGTTCTGTGTGACTCTGAATGGCCATGTAAACAGTCTGGTGTGACCGTCCTCCTGGTACTCATACTCATGGATGACATCACCTGTCACTGTGATGTGTCTCACCAGACGTCTGCTGTGTGACTGTAACTTGAAACGAGCTGTTTCCTTGTCTTTCAAGGTGACCAGTAGTCCACCGTCCACTGACTGACAGATTCCGTTTGGTTCCAGTGGATCTGTACTGATGACTGTAGAGACAGATCCTGATGGTGACAGGATGGCAATTGATTTTTTAATATAATCAGTGAAATAAACATCACTGTTTCCAGTCACACACATGTCATTAGGACGAACACTATATCTATGTTTTATTGCACCATTATTGTCAACCTTTTCTGTACTGTTTGAGAAAAAATTTCTTATGTAACATTGGACTTCACTGAAAGCCTCCAAAACAAATATTGATATATCTCCATATTGGAATGAATTTGTCTGAGTCACAGTAATATTATCTAAATTTAAAGTTTTTCCAACCAAAGACTCGACTAAGTCATCATTAATTTCACCTCTAGTGAACCTCATTGAATGTTCACAGTTTGTGGTATGAACCTTCAATTCAGACAGCATTTTTGTCAGTTCTCTGTGATTGTCAATCAAACTGTAATCTGACATGGTACTGTTGTTCTCCTCCATGAACTTCACTGTGTCAATAATTCCTTTCTTCTTCTTCTCTGATTCAGATTTCACATGGTTCAGCTGATCATTTTTTTCCACTAAATTGTCTCTTATTGTTTGTTCATGACGTTTTTTGATTTTTATCAACCTGCCTATTATCTCATCAACATGCTTCTGAATTTTTTTAATCTCAGCATCACACAGTTCTTTATTTTCTATCATCTGTTGTGGAATCTTCTCCATCTTCTTATCAATCCCAGGCAGCTCCTTTTCCTTGATCTTTTTAAGAAATGTAGGTAGACCTCTTCTCCTTTGGGTGGCTGCCGTGGGTATAGTGTTCCATTCGTGATCTCTATGATCTGTTTTGGCACACTTGGCACAAATAAATTCATCACAGTCCTCACATACCATATCAATAGGTAGTTCATGAGTTTCACACATTACTATGGGCGCTAGAGGAGAACCAAGGGAATGTTTTACTGAGTTACTGGCAGCCATGTTTGTCAGGTGAAGCCAGCTACCTGAATGACCTAGTTTCTATATGCTAGTATGCATGTTAGATAAGTAAAGGTTTTTAAAGTTGGGTTTTAAATTTATTCAATGTGACACTTTGGTGTGCAATGAAATGTAAGCTAAAGATTTTTTATTTGAAATAAGAGAATCATTTGGATTAAAAATGATTCACAAGTTGATTACATGATTGTATAATTATTTTTAGATACAAAAAAGTAATTATTGATTTCAATGAGAGAAGTCCTTTCAGTCATAATAATTTTAAAATTTGATCATCGTGATGAAATTTGGTGAGTCATATTACCCTTCACTTGCCCTTAGCTTAAGTAACCTTATTTTGTATTTGTCTCACCTAAAAATTGTTTAAGCTGCAAAAGAAATGAGTAATTATAGGTAAGATATAACAATGCATTGTAGTGGTACACTTGGTTTGAACCTCTCACATTGATTTTTCGTCCAAATTTGTACAGATTTGTACAATTTTTTGATGAACATTTTGTACAGTATTTTTACCCAAATTCCAGTATTTATAAAACTCTTGTACAGTATTTTGGTCTAAAAATAAAATATGTAATGCTATGTATAAATGTAATGAACTATTTAACATACTTTTATTTGCAACATCAGAAACAGATATTCATGATTTTTCTGTTTAAATTCCATCTGTTACTATTAATTTCTGCAACTGAGTAAAGAAGGTTACAAAATTCGTTTTTTTGATAGTTTTTGATATGCAAAATATGTTGATTACAATGTACCTTATTTGTGTGTATATGCAGCTTATGTAGTAAATAATGCTGTTTTTGTACATTTGACAAATTGTCTGTAACCCTTTCAGGAGTTAGAGGAATTCTGGGCCTATCAAGAACTACTCGGAATCTTTGTCAAGCGCCTGGCTTATTGTGTGTCTGCAGAACTCCTGCCACTCATGGAAATACCTGGCGTCAAACTGGTACTTCATTTTATACTGTAAAACTTGTGTAAGGTGGAATGCCACACCAACTTTTTATTTTATAGATCTTTGAGTCATCCCTTTTAAACAATGGTTTCAGCATTGAAAGGCCGATATTAGCTCTTAATTATTTTATATTAATTTTTTTGTATTGAAAATATTGAAAAGAAAATGAAAAAAATCAAATCCAAATATTAAGTTTTTTTTAGTTAAAAATTTGCTGTAAATTCATCATATGAATATCTTTAAAATATGTAAAGAAAGGCTGGTTAGACTTTTTAATTTTTTTTAATGAAAAATTATTTATGAAAATAAAACACATTATTTGTGAAGATTTTTTTAAACCTTATATGGTTAAAAACACCATAAAATTAGTCACAACTAAGGACAACATGTTTGTTAATCATATTTTTAAAAGAAATTGAAACGAAATTGAGAAATTTTAGAGAAATTAATTTTTTTAGTATTTGGACCCGATCAAAATTAATACAAAATGAATAAAATGCTAATTTATTGCATAATATTATTTGTATTTACAATGAAGAAATCTATTTTATTGTCAGGTTCAATGATGTTTTAACCTTATAACACCTAATCAGACTAGTGGTCTTGGGGAAATGTTATTTATTTCCAATAATTGTACAATTATGGTTGGGATCGGTTTAATTTTGATCGGGATTGGCCAAAATTTAAAAAAATTAATTTCTCTAAAAATTTGGCTATTTCGTTTCAATTTCTTTGATAAATATGATTAATGAACATGTTCTCCCCAGTTGTGACCAGGTTTTAAAAAGATATCCACAAGTTTAAAAAATATTCACAAATTATGTGTTTTATTTTCATAAATATTTTTTTATCTAAAAAAATTTAATATCTATACAGCTTTTCTTTACATGTTTTATTAGGTATTCATATGATGCATTCATTTACAGCAAAATTTTTAATTTTTTGAATTTTCTTCGAAAAAATGCAAAAAAAATCACATAAAATAATTAAGAGCTAATGTCGGCCTTTCAAAGCTGAAACCATTGTTTAAAAAAGTTGACTCATAAAATAAAAAGTTGGTGTGGCATTCCTCCTTAAACCTGATGTTTTTATTTATAAATCTTGTCTATTGTGATGTAGACAATGTTTACTGAAAGTCTTTTTAGTAAAATCCTTCAATAAAAATGTTGGTTATCTAATATTGCCTATTAGACAAGCTTTCTGTAATGTCTATTATGATGTAGACAATGCCTACTGAAAGTCGAAAGTCTATATTCAGTACAATCCTATGATAAAAATGTTGTTTAAAGAGCAATGTTATATAATGGGGCCAATTTCTATGGAGCCAGACAAGTTTTCTGTATTTTTATTAATTTTCACAAATATTTTATATGAAAACCAAATGTTATGAATCCTTTAAGTGGCATAATCCAGATGGATAGACATTGTGACATTGCAGGTGTAAAAAAAATGTTTACGTTTCTATCAATTTATGATAAATACTGTAAACCAACTTTTTTTCGCGGCGACTTTATTTCGCGATTTACCAGGAGTAAAGTAGTTCGCGGCAATCAATTTTCGTGATCAAGCCTTTTTTCGAACTGTTTTAATAGAAAAAGAGGCTTTATGAACTCGTTCGCGGCGAGAAAAATTTGCAATGACGAGACTCTCGCGAACCTCGCGAAAATTTCTCGCATGCAAATAAAAGTTGGTTTACAGTAAATAATTCACAGATCCATTACATGAATTTTCTTTATTTCATTGAACTAGTTGTTTAATATATTTGAATTTTTGATATAAAGCATATAAAAACAAGTTGTTATTTACAAAGTGTCTTTGACATTGTACAGGGTAGAGCTAAGCAGCTATACAATGCTGGATTCCAGTCTGTGGCGTTAGTGGCAACTGCTGATCCCGAGATCCTTGTTAAATCCATACAGCAGATCCCTCGTAAAGTGGCCAAACAGATTGTCGCTTCCGCAAAAGTTAGATTTCTTGTGTTCCATTAATTATCCGTCTATCAGATAATGATACAGCTGCACTCTCCTTTTAATTATAAATATTTGATTTGTACAGATGAGTTTTTGTTTTAAAAAGTCACGAATGATAAGCTTTTATTTGTGACTTCTTTGTATCTACAAAGAAATGTATGTTGTTAATTTGTTAATATCTTTTATGTCTTATAATACACTTCTTAGCCTTCCTTTTACCCCAACATATTATAAAAATTTCATGCACTTTCATTGGGTGATAAAAATGAAATATGACTACATGTATTTTTTCCCTAAATTTATAATAAGTATATGTCTGTGTTAAAGGAAAAATTGAACAACACAGTTTTCTTGTTTTTTTTTTAGGTTTTACTGAATGAGAAGGCAGAGGCCTTACTACAGGAAGTAGAGGAACTGGTGACGGTTCCAATCGACCGATCAACCGTACAGAGTTCACAGGGTCAAACCTCTCCCTGGGATGATATGGACTTGTTTTCTAGTCTTGATACACAGTCTTCTACCTCATGATAAGAAATTGACATCCTATTTAGCTGAACAAAAGTTTCATTTAGATAAGGGATTAAACTTTTGAACCCTTCCAATGACTACAGTTCTGTGGGTTTAGCACTAGGTTATGTGACATCTTAGTGAAAAAGACTGTTGTAGTGCTCAGACTGTTCATTGATTGTATTGGGTTTTTTTTTTTTACATTAAAGGTAACTTGTACCTGATTAAACAAGAAGTTTATGTACAGACAGAACAACGTACAAACTAAATGTGCAATATCTCCTAATGTAAATCCTTGTAGAATTTTTTCAGAGGAGTGTTTATAAAAATATAAACTAGCTGACTGGTAACTGCTTCCAGATGTGTGATAATTGTGCTTTAAAATTCTTGTCTAAAGACTGTGCTACATTGCTTTCAAGAACTAGTCCTAATTTATCATCTAATGCTAACAGGATGGTTGTTTATCATGAGTACAGTTTCTGTGATATTATACAATTATTGCTGTTTTTTTTAGGTCAATACAATGATTTAGCCATCTTAGGAGTACAATAATTGTTTTATTACCGGTATATGATTAACAGATAAAATGATAAAGCTCATTACTTGTTTGCATTTAATTAAGTCCCAGCCAATACAAGAGAGAAGCAGAATTAAAATGTAAAAAAGCCTTACCAGTCGTATCAATTTGAATTTTTTTAAAATAAATATTAGTTGCCGTGAAAAAAATGTAATGTCAGTCTTTTTTTATACCCCCCGCAAACGAAGTTTGGGGGGGTATATAGGAATCACCTTGTCCGTCTGTCTGTCCGTCTGTCTGTGCAATCGTGTCCGGTCCATATCTTTCTTACAGAGGGACATTAGAATCTACTACTCCACATTAAGATTGCTCATAACCTAAGGGTGTGTCATGACCTTGACCCAAGGTCATTTGGGGAAATTCAAGGTCACTGGAAGAAAAATTTCATAATTCGTGTCCGGTCTATATCTTTCTTATGGATAAACTTGGTAGGTTCTCATTTCACACAAAGATTGCCCATGACCCAATGGTGTGTCATGACCTTGACCCAAGGTCATTTGGGGAAGTTCAAGGTCACTGAGAGAAAAATTTCAAAATTCATGTTTGACACATATCTTTTATGGATAAGCTTGGTAGGTTCTCAATTCACACGAAGATTGCCCATGACCCAAGTGTGTGTCATGACCTTGACCCAAGGTCATTTGGGGAAGTTCAAGGTCACTGGAAGAAAAATTTCATAATTCGTGTCCGGTCTATATCTTTCTTATGGATAAACTTGGTAGGTTTTCATTTCACACAAAGATTGCCCATGACCCAAGGGTGTGTCATGACCTTGACCCAAGGTCATGTGGGGAAGTTCAAGGTCACTGGAAGAAAAATTTAATAATTCGTGTCCGGTCCATATCTTTCTTATGGATAAACTTGGTAGGTTCTTATTTCACTCAAAGATTGCCCATGACCCAAGGGTGTGTCATGACCTTGACCCAAGGTCATTTGGGGAAGTTCAAGGTCACTGGAAGAAAAATTTTATAATTCATGTTTGATACATATCTTTATTATACAAAAAATTACTTCTGAAAAACCCAGCGGGGGGTATTTTGTCCCGATTGGACAGTTCTAGTTTATAGGATAGATTTTGAAAGGAATCAGGGAAAACTGACTGCCAAAAAGTAAAAATTGCATGTTGTTCAGTTTAAGTGTTGGATGAGGGGTCCCTGCATCCCCTCTTACCACCCTCTCCCGAAAATATAAATTCGCTCATGTTTAGTTCACATGAAAAAAAAAGTCAGTCGTTTAAATAGCTTACCAAAACAATTTTGTATCAATTTGGAATTTCCCGATTTATTTTTTATCAATGAAGAGGAAATAAATCCTTGTATTGACCTGGAAAGTCACGTGCAGGTCAATACAACATAGTATTTTTCTACCATAGTTGGATCTCAGCCATGCAATCAGAGAGCTGGAAATTATTCAATCATATAATAAAATCATGTGTACCATTTAATATGAAAATGTTTTATGTCATGATTCTAGTTGACTGGTCTCAGCTAGCTAATTATTGACTTTTCTGTCCAACCATGGTGTTGAAATATTTGCAGAAATTTAGGTCTTCTGGTGTTCTAATGCATCTATTGAACGAAACCTCATATTTGAATAATTGTTTTGCTACTGTTACATGTACATACTTAAAGGAACTGGAAGGAAGAGGAAAACCCTGGTGATTTCACACATTCCAGATATAAGAAACTACATCTGTTGACAATTTTTCACTGAGCCTATTTGAACATTACTGTGGTATTGTATTTTATTACAAAAATGTTATCCATGGTATATGATTTAAATAAAAATATTAAAAAATTGCATTAAACTTCTGGTTACAATTTTCATTTATTCCACCATTAAATCCCTATACTATGCAGTGTGGATGACAGATTTTGTGGGTACTGTATCTGAATACCCAATTTACTGGTACCATACATATTTCCAAATTGCAATACCATTTTGAAAGTACAATAAAAAGTTATTTTTATGTCAATTTGACATTGTCAGGTTAATATTTTTGTTAAAACTATGCAGTTTGATGGGGACCTACTGCAATAATCTGAGAAGCTTACCTCAAAGAAATTGGTGGAGCCTATGTAATGCCCTCTGCGTCAGCGTCCCAGGTTAGTCTTTTGGTGCAGTTTTCTTTCTTAAAGCATGTAACAACGGGGTGCGGTCATAACTTGTTCCTATATGTTTTTGAAATCTTCATTGAAAGGTAGCTGGTTTGCCCTCCCATTTATAGTTATTGTTATGTCAAATTAGGGTAACGTAGTGTTGTACATGTATGTAGAAAATTTGGCACTGAAAGAAATCCTTTTAGCGAAGGAATGACCAGGTTTTAACATATTTTGGGCAGATTTCATTTCCAAGTTTATCCAGTAAGTATGTAGCCCTATATATGTTGACCTGCCTTGCATGCATATGAAGATGCATTTAATAAAGGTTTGATTTGGATGCTGGATTACATACCTGGTAGTATATAGGTCCCTGAATTTTTATAGATAACAAAAGAAAAAGCCCCCGCCCCTCCTACCGAAAGAAAGCGTTTTTTCCAGATAATTTTCGAAGGACGCAAAGATGTAAGGTAAGGGTAACCCTTGTATTCAGTCCCAAGGATAATTGTGAGGCAATCATTATCTCTACTTGTTAGAGACCAGAAGAGCTTAAATTATGCGTCCATCTGATGTGTAATTCTGCATTTTTTAAATTTTGAAGTATTTCTTTTCTTTTTCAAGATACAGTAGATGATTTTACGCTGATTTTCAATGTATACTCATACTGAGTATATATACAATGGATAGCTTGATTGTTTTATTTTGTAAGCTGTTAAAGAGTTTATTGTCAAGCGATTCTACCTGACTCTGATGCTCTATGATCTCTGAAAGCAGAAGACACTGGGAAGTGGCAGAAAAAATTTGAATATCCCCGGGGCTTTGCCTAGAACCTCCTTTCTGGGGCGGCTAGTTTGAAACCTGTGTCTATCACTTCTCTCTATCAGGTACATTTATATTACCACATTATCGTTCTCTGAAATTCATGGGATAATGTGCTTCTCTAATCATCGTTTCTCTCTAATTCATCCATTCATCTACTGAAAACCAATTATTCATGACATCTTTTTATGAATTCACGCTCTGTCAGTTTGAAATCATTCTGCGACTATTAATATTCGGGACTGAGGAAACTTTCTTTCCCAATTTATAGAAAAAGAAAGGGTTCTTGGTGTTAAATATTCGTGAGTTTGAGAAGGTTGCAAACATGCTAATATTTCTCACAGTCACGCAAATATAAGTTGGTTTACAGTATCTGTTTGCCTCTATCATTTTTAACTGCCTCGCCAGTTGGCCAATTTCAATCACAAGTAGGAGAAGACATTCATGAGTAATGTGGATTTGGTTTCATTTTTCTCTTGAACCATCTTCAAAGAAATTGTGGAAGCATCCTTTTGTGATGAAGATTTATTTACATTTTGGTTTTTAGATATGGAGACTGGGGACCGCTAATGGCTGTATGAAACTTGAAGAAATGGGACATGACCGTCTTCCGTCCCTCTGTCTGTCCTTCTGTCACAGTTTTCAAATAGCTCTGTTCAAAGCTTAGTTTCAAAGAAACTGTTCAAGATATTTTTATCAAACTTCATATGATAGATTGATACATAGATTTGATTTAAACAAAATTTTATTATGTGTAAATATAACAGGATTTAGCAGAGGCACTGCCTATATAAATCCTCTCCATTGATACATGAATGAGAGCTATGCAGTTGCCTCGCCATTCTTTAACCTTAACCTTTCTTTGACATTGACTACTTTTCTAAATTAAGTTAGTGTTTAGCTCAGTTTTTAAGATACCAGTCATGTTAGTGTAATCACACTTCATATGTTGATACAAACTGATGTATCTATTCAAATGTATTAATGTTTTTTGACATTGACCTTTCCTTTGACTTTGAAATCATTTAATTTCTATAAAATACTTGATTCTGATTGGTTTAAAAATTCTTTTGATACCTGCATCAATAAAATCTAGAGTTCGCTTGCACTAAGCATGCTAAGCAGCCGGAACTACTTTGGCAGTCTCTACATGTATATTTCCCGCTCCCGGGTTACTTCTTGGAGGAATAATTAAATACTTTTACTTTAATAAATATTTTCCTGAATTTCGAAACCTGTCCGTTACGTCCCCGACTTATTTTCTACTTTCGTTTCTTTTTGAATTATCCCCCTTTGCTAAACAAATCAAATCGTCTGCATAACAACAATACAGTTTTGGGAAAGAAGGAAAGAAATCGACATACTTTTGTTATATGTCTGGCTTTGATATGTCTGGTATGAACAAAAGAATTCTGAGGAAACGTTTTATGCTACCAAAGAGAGGAAAAACCGTTTATATGTTAAAACTTGGGAAACGAATGATCGAAAAAAAACGACACAGCATGAATGAGGACAGATTCTTTTATTCTTAAAAAGTCGGCAGCAGAATCTTTCAGGTTTTACAGCATTGATAGGTTGTGATACGTATTTATATGTTCGGTTTGAAATTCAGATGAAAAGATGTGCAAATGAAATCCAAAATTTCTGTGACCAAACGTTAGAACTGTTAGGATATTTGAGTAGCTTCCCTTTACATTTACGAACTTAGATAACTTACCAGGGAAAATATACCGATTGGGATAACGCAACAGGTAAGTTTTTTGTTTTAAAGAACTGTAAATTATTTCAGAGAATGTTGGTAATGCCACGACAATATCTGAGAACGTTTCTTCGTTTGAGCCATTTTGAATTTCGGCAACGTTAACGTTGTTGTCGTGTATTAATGCGCACTGTTTTTGATGCGTAAATTTATTAGAAATGTGAAAGAAAGATTCAATTTATTAATTTAAAAGCATATTAATTAAATGATAAGAAATGAATGTAATATTTTTTCCTTTGATCGATGTATCAAAGAAAAATTTGGACGGAAAACTTTTTCATCAATGCGCTACGCGCATTGATGAAGTTTTCCGTCCAAATTTTTCTTTGATACATCGATCAAAGGAAAAAATTTTACATTCATTTCTTAACTCAATTTTTTATATTATTGTTTAGCTCAATTTACAAGATACCATTCAATTCAATTTCATATGTTGATACATTTAGATTTAAGCTTTTTAATTGCATCAACGTTTTTTTTACAATACTTTTCGTAAATTAGTATTTAGCTAAGTTTTAAATACGGTAATTTTATTACATATCATATGCAGATACATTCTGATGTAAGCTTTTCAACTGAAACAACAGGTTTTTACCATGACCTTTACTTTGACCTTGACATCACTTTTCTTAAATTAATGCTCAGCCCAATTTTAAAAAATTCCATTCAAAATATTTCTATTAAACATTTTATGCTGATACATATCTCTTTTCTTTAATTTGTATTGTGCTAAGTTTTCACGAAAACCTTTTAGCTATTTTCATGTCAGCATTCACTTATACATGTTTTGAGTGACAGTTTATCATGTATATCAATTTTTTTTTAAAGATTTTAATTTCAATAACTTGTTCAAGATATTTTTATCAAACTTCATACACTTGTACAAATTTTCATCTTACATTACTAATATACACCCAGCAGAGCATTCTGTCCGATGGACATATTTCTAGTTTATGATGTTTTGATCACATTAACCAAGCGCATACAGTAAGTCATGCATTAAAAGAATTAAGATGTTCAGTGTTGCAAGAATGAGAGAAAAATGGCGGTTTCGATTAAAATTTCAAATTCGGTTCAGTTTTTCATGTCCCGTGAATTTTGAAGTACTGTCGTGAGCCTGTGAATGGGGTAAAAAATATATTTAATTTTTTTGTACGGACGGCCCGGTACATGTATATCATAAGTATTGCCCTTGAACAAAACTGAAATTTCATATTTCAATTTAATATTCTGGTTATCACTTGGAGAATAATAATTAATGATTTATGAAAAGTCAGTATATAAAGATCAATCTCACCGTGCATAACCCCACATATGGGGGCGCGGAATGGTTCCATCCAGGGGTGCTGAATTCGAGGCGGAATTTGCAATGTCCGTTGATCTGATTAGCTTTCCTACAGTGATTGAGATGAAAATAATCCTAAATTTACCTACGGCGGAACACAGTGATATCACAGCTTAATTACTGTTACTCGTTTCCTAGCTTGGGACTCGTCCTAGAAATACATGAACACTTCTGCAATATCTGGCAAGAGCATGCGGGAACGCAAATTTGACCGTTTCTTTGTGAAAATTGGTGATATCATTTGACTTATGTGAGGGACTTCTAAATATGATTCTGCTCCAGACACACTAATGTTTCTGAGAATTCCACCTCAAATAAAGGGGACAGACTTCAATTTAAGTGTGTGGCACTCGGGGGTAAAGATTTTAGTGGAGGCTGGGGGAAGGAATATATATCTAACTAATTGAAATAAATCGTTTCTATAAAAATTATATAATTATATGTTAAATATACTTAAGTTATACATATCTTTATTTTACAGGAAATAAACACTTGAGCAATATACCGTATAAGTGGAAAATTTTAGCGAGATGCAAATTTAGCGATTTCTACCTAAAATCTGGTATTTTATGTTTAACGAGAAGTAATTTTAGCGATTTTAAAATGCTACTTAAAGAAACTATTACAAATAATGGGCTATTAATTTTTAGCGATATTCAATTTTAGCGATGTCAGTACCATCACTATAAATTCCAAAATAAAATCCTCGCTAAAAATTCTACTTATACGGTAGTTTAGAGTACATATTACATACATACTACTTGTTAGTCCATTATTTATGAACCGAATTGACAAGGGATTTTCCAGATCATTACAAGCCCTGGGCATACGGCGATTGTGACCCGTCGGTAAGGGATGTCCACTCCTCCATGGTACCTGATCCCATCTCTGATGTTTAGCAGGTCCGTGTTTGCTCTGCTCCTGTTTTGTAATGTTTTATGAACTTTTGATCTTGAATACTGTTCATTATATCCATCTGTTCCATGTATATAGAATTGATATAGAATTATATAAACGCGTGTTCATGCAGTGAAGCTAATTATATACTGACTTTTGAAAGGATATGAGCTTACTAGGCATTCAGAGTACCCATAGCTTCAGATATATAAAAATCATACTCAATTTGTGAAAATAGAATTTAGAATAACTTTTTCATTATTGAAATTAAGATGAACAAAACCTTTCTGAGAAATATTAGAATAATTAGAATTTAGTTTCAGTTTTTTTCAAATGTATTTCCATGTAGAAGTCGAAATTAAAGTACGCACGTTTTCCCAGTGAAATCTGTGGAAAGACTTACTCAACAAAATCAAAGTTAAACAAACATAAAATGTGTCATTAATCATCGTATTAATCATTGTGGTAAAATCTTTGCTACAACAGGCACGTTGGTTGGACCCCCCCACTTTTACCACAGTATACTGATATCAAGGAAACGTAGTATTGTAATAAAAATATATTAGCAACTGCGTACCCCCTCCCCATGAAATAAGATTTTCGAGTTTGTTCAACCCCCCCTTTTTTTTTGCTTGTCAACTTTTCAGGTAAGTAATTTTTTTTCTTTGGTGCCCCTACCCCACTTTCAAAACCGATTCTACGTGCCTTACAAAGCATATTATATTCTGCGAATCATTTAAAAAAACAGTTCCAATTTAAATTTATATACCAGGATCTAACATGTCTAAACAATTAAAACAAAGTATACTCAGTATTTTAAGAATTACGATTGATATACAATGACTAAAAATTATTCCTCCCCCAGCCTCCATTAAAATCTTTACCCCCGAGTGCCACACACTTAAATTGAAGTCTGTCCCCTTTATTTGAGGCGGAATTCTCCGAAAATTAAGAGTGTCTGGAGGAAAATCATATTTAGAAGTCCCTCACATAAGTCAAAGGATGTTGAGTGATATATAAGGCACCAATTTTCACAAAGAAACGGTCAAATTTGCGTTACCGCATGCTCTTGCCAGATATTGCAGAAGTGTTCATGTATTTCTAGGACGAGTCCCGAGCTAGGAAACGAGTAACAGTAAGCTGTGATATCACTGTGTTCCGCCGTAGGTAAATTTAGGATTATTTTCATCTCAATCACTGTAGGAAAGCTAATCAGGTCAACATTGCAAATTCCGCTTCGAAATCCGCACCCCTGGATGGCACCATTCCGCGCCCCCATATGTGGGGTTATGCACGGTGAATCTACATTCTATTGATAATTTCTGATGAAATAAATCAAATCTGATATGAATTATTTCAGTAAATATTGATCTATGTTAAATGTTACACGGAGTATCTATACACTTTGTTACACTGAGTATCTTTCCACTTTGTTACACTGAGTATCTATACACTCTGTTACACTGAGTATCTATACACTTTGTTACACGGAATATCTATTCACTTTTACAAGTCCTTCCTTGTATCCTACCCACAGTGTAGACTTGTATAGGGACAGTGAATATGGATGGTTCACTTCATCGTCTGCCAGTAAGAACTTCAGGAACTCCCCCTCAGGACTCAGCAGATGGATCTGTTTGTTAAATGGGTCTGTAACAATGATGTTACAGAATGAGTCACATACTACATCAAATGGATCAAAGTTTCCAGTCAGGTTTTGTCCACGGTAGACAGACTTCATACGACCAGAGGGAGACATTATCACTACTTCACCTGTATCTTCACTTGTAAGATTCACAACACAGATATCACTGTTAATGTTCTGTGTTACTCTAATTGGCAATGTAAACAGTCTGGTCTGACCGTTTTCCTGGTACTCATACTCATGGATGATATCACCTGTCACTGATATGTGTATGACCAGACGTCTGCTATGTGTCTCTAATTTAAAATAATCTGACTGTAGGTCTTTCAAGGTAACCAGTAGTCCATTGTCCACTGACTGACAAATTCCTCTTGGTGCAAGTGGATCTGTACTGATTACTGTAGAGACAGATCCTGATGGTGAGAGACAGCTGATGGAATTATCATAACCAGTTAAATAAACATCACCGTTATCAGTCACACACATGTCATATGGATGAATTTTAAATCTATGTGTTATTGCACCGTTATTGTCAACTTTTTCTATATAATGTGATAAAGTGTCTTTAATGTAATATTGGACTTCACTGAATGCTTCCAAAACAAATATTGATGCATCTCCATACTGGAATGAATTTGTCTGAGTCACAGCAATAAGATCTAAATGTAAAGTTTTTCCAACCAAAGACTCGACTAAGTCATCATTAATTTCACCTCTTGTGAATCTCAATGATTTTTCACAGTTTGTGGTATGAACCTCCAATTCAGACAGCATATTTGTCAGTTCTCTGTGATTATCAATCAAGCTGTAATCTGACATTGTGCTGATGTTCTGCTCCATGAACTTCACTGTATCAACAATTCCTTTTTTCTTCTTCTCTAGCTCAGATTTCACATGGTTCAGCTGATCATTATTTTGAACTAAATTGTTTCTTAATGTTTGTTCATGACGTTTTTTGACTTCCATCAGCCTGGCTATTATTTCATCAACATGCTTCTGAAGCCTTTTAATTTCAGCATCACACAGTTCTTTATTTTCTGTCATCTGTTGTGGAATCTTCTCTAAGTTCTCATCAATCCCAGGCAGATCCTCTTCCTTTATCTCTTTAAAAAATATAGGCAGACTTCTTCTCCTCTGGCTGGCTGCCGTTGTTAAAGTATTCCAATCATGATCCCTATGATCTGTTTTGGCACACTTGGCACAAATAAATACATCACAGTCCTCACATACCATATCAATAGGTAGTTCATGGGTTTCACACATTACAATGGGTGTTAGAGGAGAGCCAAGGGAATATTTTTCTAAGCTACTGTCAGCCATGTTTGTTGGGTGTAGCCTACCTGAATGACCTAGTTTTTAGTGCGGATATTAGGTTACAAAATTTTTCAAAGTTGGGTTTTTTTAAAAAAAATTATTCAATGTGACACTTTATTGTGACATTGTGCAGTGAAATGTAAACGTAAAGATGTATTCTTTTGTGAAGAAATTATTTGGATTAGAAAAAAAATTATGAATCAAAAGTTGATTACATGTATAATTAATTTTTCAGATACAAAAAGTAATTATTCAATAAAATGGGAAAAGTCCTTTAGTCATAATATGTTACAATTTATCGTCAGGATGAGATTTGTTGATTCATATTACACATCACTTGCCCTTAGCTAACTTAATTTTTCTTTGTCTAACCAAAAAAATTTGTTAAAGCTGCAAAAGTTTCTTGAAATGATTAATTACAGGTATAACAATGCATGCAGTGGCACAATTGATTTGAACCCATCACATTGATTTTTCATCGATATTTTTGTAGAGATTTCTGAGAATTTTTTTTAAAGATCAGTGTAGAGAATTTCTACCCAAAGTCCAGTATTATTTTAAAAATTTTGTATAGTATTTGCGTCTAAAAAGTAGCACATATATGTTTAATTATCTTTTTTATCAACTTTTTTGCAACATCATTTATTCATGATTCTTCAGTTAAAAATCCAACTGTTACTATTTCCTTCTGCAGCTAAGTAAAAAAGTTTACAAAATTCTTTTTTGATAGTTTTAGATAATTTTGTAAATACATGTATAAGTTGGTTACCTTATTTCTTTATGTGTAGTGTACATGTAGTACTTAATGCTTTTTTGTACATTGACAAATTGTCTGTAATCCTTTCAGGAGTTAGAGGAATTCTGGGCTTATCAAGAACTCCTGGGAACCTTTGTCAAGCATCTGGCTTATTGTGTTTCCGCAGAACTCTTGCCACTCATGGAAATACCTGGCGTCAAACTGGTACTTCATTTCATACAGTGAAATTTGTTTAAACAGGGTGTTTTATTTTTTGAAATCTTGCCTATTAAAATCAAGGTGTTGTAAATTATGTTTACTCAAAGTCTATGCAGCACAATCATTTGATAAAATGCTATCAAGGACAAGTTTTACTGTATGTACTTTTATTAACCATCACAAATATTCTTTATAAAGATCAAATGTTATGAATCCTTTAAGAGTCATAATACAGATGACGACATCTGTAAGAAAAATTATGAATTGATTGACATAAAATTATACACATTACAGTTGTAAAATAAATGTTTACAGGTTCTATAATATGATAAATATTTTGATGATTCAAAGTTCCATTACATGAATTTACCTTATGTCATTAAACTATTACTTAATCTATGTGAATTTTTTGATCTGAAGCATTTCAAAATAAGATATTCAATACAAAGTATTTCTGACTTTGTACAGGGTAGATTTAAGCAGTTGTACAATGCTGGATTCCAGTCTGTGGCGTTAGTGGCGGCTGCTGATCCAGAGAACCTTGTTAGATCCATACAGCAGATTCCTCGAAAAGTGGCCAAAGAGATCGTCACCTTTGCAAACGTAAGGTTTCTTGTGTGCCTAAATTAAACGACTTTCAGATAATGATACAGCTGTGGTGTGCTGTACATTTTAACTATTTGATTTCTACATGTGATAAATCTTAAAAGTACATGTATTTTCAGCTAATACAACGCAAAGCTGATAATAATATAGTATATTTATAGTCCCTATATAATCTATACAAACGCAAACAGTTCATAACACTACATATTCACCGGATTTTAAGCCGTATTTACCAGAGGATGAATGTTCGTGCAACGGCATTGTGACGTCACAATCAAAACATTTCTTAAGCTTTCATTATTGATGGATATTTTTGGCACTTTCTTTGTTTCACTTGATTTCAAATAAAAATATATTTCTTGCTACTGTATTGATTAAAATAAAACTCCTGTTAATATATTGTAGGTTTTTCTGAATGAGAAAGCCGAGGCCTTACTACAGGAAGTAGAGGAACTGGTGACGGTACCGGTCGACCGATCAACCGTTCATAGTTCACAGGGTCAATTAAACCTCTCTCTGGGATGAAATGGATTTGTTTTCTAGTCTTGATATACATTCTTCTACCTCATGATAAAAATTGACAATCTTTTTACTAGGACAAAAAGTGCATGTAGATTAAGGGGTAAGGGGAAAAAATCACAAACCCTATCAATGATTTACATGTAAATTCCTGCCATCCTTTTGGTTTAAGTTAGTTGAATTTGACGTATTAGTTCAAAAGACTAGTACTGTAGTGCTCAGGATGTTCAATTATTCATCTCACTTCTGATGATATATATTGCTTTTTTTACATGAAAAATAATAATTAACTTGTACGTAATAGAACTTGTATTTATAGCATATACAGCGAATGTGCAATATCTCCTAATTAAAGAGAAATGTTTATAGGAATATAAACAAGCTGACTGGTATTGAAACTGCTTCCAAATGTGTAATATTGTGCCTTAGCCTAATTCTTGTCTCAAGACTGTGCTACATTGTTTTCAAGAGCTAGTCTCTTTCATTTCAAGCTAACATGATAATTGTTTATTATTAGTACAGTTTCTGTGATATCATCATTTGTACCATTGAAAATGAACACGTTTTATGTCATGGTTCCTGTTGACTTGTCTCAGCTAGCTATACGTGTAGTTATTGACCTTTCTATCCAACAATGGTGTCGAAATATTTGCAGAAATTAGTTGTTCTGGTGTTCTAATGCATCTCTTACATGAAGCCTAATATTTAAATAATTGTTATGCCACTGAGACATGTACATACTTAAAGGAACTGGAAGGAAGAGTAAAACTCTGGTGATTTCACATATTCCAGATAAAAGTAGCTACACCTGTAGACAATTTTTCATTGAGCCTTTTCTGAACATTACTGTGGTATTGTGTTGTATAAAAAATCTTGTGTTATCCATGATATATGATTTAAATAAAAAGAAAAAATGCATTAAACTTATGGTTACTGTGATTATTCATTTATTCCACCATTAAATCCCTACACTATGGAGCGTGGATGACAGATTTTGTGAATAGCCAATTTACCATAAATGTTTCCAAATTGCAATGCCATTTTGAAAGTACAATAAAAAGGTTTTATATCAGTTCAACATTGTCAGGAGTATATTTTATTTAAACCATGCAGTTTGTTTGATGGAGATCTACTGCAATAATCTAGAAAGCTTACCTCAACAAAGTTAGGGGAGCCTATTTAATGCCTGCAGGATCAGCGTTCCAGATTTAATATGGGTTTTTGGTGCAGTTTTCTTTCTTCAGGCACAGAGCAACAGGGTGGGAGGCAATTAACTTCTTACTACATGTATTTGAAATCTTCATTGAAGGCTAACTGGTTGGTCCTCTCACTTATAGTTACTGTAAGGTCAAATAAGGGTAATGTAGTTTTATAATCATGTAGAAAATTTGGTCTGAAAGAAGTCCTTTCAGCAAAGGAATGACAAGGTTAACATATTAGGGGCAAATTTCATTTTCAAGTAAAACTACCAATTATGTAGCCCTATGTTGACAAAGCTTGCATTGATGATCCATCAGGCTGCATAAAACCAGATATGATCTGGATGCTAGATTACATAGTATATTTGTCCCTGAAATTATATCGATAACAAAAGAATCCCCCCCCCCTCGTACCGAAAGAAAGCGTTTTTTAATATAATTTTTTGAAGGATGTAAGGTAAGGGTCACCATCCCTATCTTGTTTTCAGTTCCAAGGATAGTTCTGAGGTAATAATTTGCTCTACTGGTCAGTGTGTAATGCTGCACTTTTTATTTTTTTTTTATTTTGAAATATTTCTTTTTCAAGATACAGTACAGTGGACCTTCAGATATCAGGACGCCAGATATCCGGATACTTCAGTATCTGGACGATATTTCATCAGGACAGAATTTTTAAACGTTATATTGTCTTGTTTAAATGGTAATTCATATATGATTATCCGGACGTTTCACATATCCGGACAAATTTATTGGGAACAAAAGCGTCCGGATAAATGAGGCTCCAATGTAGATGGTTTTACGCTGATTTTTCATGTATACTGAGTATACTAGTATATAGAATGGGCAATTTGGTTGTTTTATTTTTTATTCTTGATGATTTTGTTGTCAAGCGATTCTACCTGACTCTAATTCTGTATGATCTCTGGAAGCAGAGGACACTGTGGGAAGTGGCAGAGAAATTTGAATATCCTCGAGGCTTTGTCCAGAACCTCCTCTCAGGGGCGACTAGTTTTGCGACCTGTGTCTATCACTTTTGTCAGGTACATCTATATTGCCACATTATATTTCTCTTAAATTCCAGTAATCATGTGCTTCTCAGAGCTCCAGGAAATTTTTACCCCAAAGTGTATTTACTCCCTGATTTTCAAATCATGCAGATTTTGATTTTCAGCAAAATGATTGGCGAGTATTCTGTTGATATATGAATGTTTTGACCCTAATTTTGATTTTGAGCTTATAATCAGTCTAGTCGAACCGTCAAACGGGGGTAAACGGATGTTGGATATCGGTACCTTCAAACGGGGGTACGGCGCATGCGCAGAAACTCAAAAAGTGCCGTTTTCACGGAAAAACGTGTGGTCCACAAAATATGCTCGTGCAAAGTGATGGATTATTTCGTAGCTCTGTATGTACTCAAATTTGATAGATTAAAGATGTTTAAAGAGATTGTATTGTCAAAAAGTATATGTTTATTGTAAAAATCGAGACTTTTTCTCCCCCAAAGTTAGCGTATTCTGTGCCTTGACCTCCATGCGTGATACAACTTGATTTTTTATTCATAATTTAATAAAACGGATTTATAAACAAACAATTGCTTGTTTAAAGTTGAACTACATATAATTCCCTTCCCCGGTAATAAAAATCTTGTGTAATTAGCGTGTTATTTATTATTTTTCGACACTTTCTTTGTGCATGTTCGAATTTCCTCTGTCCTGTAAACATACTTTTGTGTCTCAGAAATGACGTAAATAAAGACGATAACATTTTTATAATTTTTTTAAAATTGAAAACAAAGGTGTAGCCAATTCATTTTTGTATGTTTATGATTTTTAAAAAAAATATTTATTTTTTAAATAAGAAGAGTTATCGTTCTTCTGCTTTCGAGCGTTGCATTTAGGGAAGGAAAACCCTCGTTTGAGGGTATACCCTCGTTTGAGGGTTCGACTAGACTGATAATGAGCTTATAACGTACAGCGCTATGACAAAAGTATTCGCGATTTTTCAAAATGGCGGACGTAAACACGATGCACTTCGTAAAAATAAAAAATAAATTGTGAAACAAATAACAGACTTACCTTTATTAATACTTGGTGAGGTGGCCCTTAGACTTGATTACTGCTAATAGTCGACGGGGGATAGATTCATACAAGGATTTGATATAGTTTTCGTCGAAGGAAGTCCAGATGTGTAAAATAGCATCGAACAATTCTTCCGGAGTCTTTATGTTTGGAGCTCGATTTTGCAGAGTTCTCTTGATTTTTAGCCATAAATTCTCTATAATATTAATGTCCGGTGATTGAGCTGGCCATACAATTGTAGGAATATTATTTTGTTGTTTGTAATCTACAGTAATACGAGCTCTATGGACGGGGGCGTTGTCGTCTTGAAAACGATAGGTTTTGTTGAGGAAATGTCGGGCAATGACGGGCCAAAGTTGATCTTCTAAAATGGATATGTATTTTACTGCATTAATATTTCCATTGACCATGCAAAGTGTACCAACCCCGTGGTAAGTGATGCATCCCCACACCATTACCGAAATCCTTCTCTGCCGAGGGGGGCACATGCACTGCGGCAAGTACGATTCTTTAGATGTTCTCCACACATACACTCTATGATTCTCTCCTAAAACTATCTGACTTTCATCAGAAAATATAATTGTGTTCCAATAATTATTCACTATGAGTTTTCTTTTCTCTAAACACCATGCAACACGCCTTTTTCTGTTGATATCGGAAACGACCATTTTTTTTCTAACAACTCTTCGCTTATAATCATGATCACGCAAAAATCTTTGGACTGTCCGTGGATTAACAAAGTCATTAGCATCCCTGCTTTCATTAAATTCATTAGTAATATCCTTTAAAACCCGTCCTCTGTTAGTTTTAGTATGTCTAATAATCCAGTTCTGATCTCGTTTCGACAGCTTCCGAGGGCGTCCTTTTCTTTTCAATGTTTTGACTTCACCAGTTGACAAATATTTTTTCCAAATAGATCTGATGGTTGACTCAGGTATTTGTAATAAATTCACAAGTACTGATGTTTTTTGCCCCTCCTTTTTCATTTCCACAATTAATTTCCGCCCATTACGCTGTCTATCACTGAATGTTTTGATTGTAACATAGATATGACGTAAGCTATATATTTCCAATTTTGCCAGTTAATGTTTCGCGGTCTTAAAAATATTTAGCCTAACAAAAAGCTGTGATGTGTTTTATTACAATGTAATTAATACTGGTTTGTTTCAGAACACGTGTCATATGCTTATACGGTACATTCTGATGTAAGCTTTTTAATTGCATCAGCATTTTTTTACCCTGAGAATTCCTTTGTCCTTGACCTCACTTTTCTTAATTAGTGTTTAGCCCAGTTTTAAAGATGCCATTCAAGATGGTGTAAACAATCTCATATGTTGATACATTCTGATGCAAACTATTTATTGCATGGATATTTTTTGACTTCTGCCTTTCCTTTGACCTCACTTTTCTTTAAGTAGTGTTTAGCTCAGTTTTGAATATTTTTATCACAAGCCATAAGCTGATCATAGGCGTCGGAACCGGGGCGGCTAGGGGGGGGGGGCTTAGCCCCCCCCCACTTTTTTTTCCAAATGTATACTTAATATAGACATTGAACGTATCTTCGTAGGTTTAGCCCCCCAACTTTCCACAGACACGTCTTAGTATAGGTAAAAAATTGGGTAAATGGTGGTGTTTGGAGAAAAAAATTTGGTACTGAAGCTGTGATGTGTTTTATTACAATGTAATTAATACTGGTTTGTTTCAGAACACATGTCATATGCTTATACGGTACATTCTGATGTAAGCTTTTTAATTGCATCAGCATTTTTTTACCCTGAGATTTCCTTTGTCCTTGACCTCACTTTTCTTAATTAGTGTTTAGCCCAGTTTTAAAGATGCCATTCAAGATGGTGTAAACAATCTCATATGTTGATACATTCTGATGCAAACTATTTATTGCATGGATATTTTTTGACTTCTGCCTTTCCTTTGACCTCACTTTTCTTTAAGTAGTGTTTAGCTCAGATTTGGATATTTTTATCACAAGCCATAAGCTGAATGATAAGTACTGATGTAAGCTTTTTAACTGCATCCACATTTTGTTTACTCAACCTTTCCTTTGACCTTCATGTCTCTTCTCTAAAATTAGTGCTTAGCTTAGTTTTAAAGATACCATTCAAGATAATTTCATTAAACATATTAATATTCTGATATGTATCAGAGGGAGTTATTCAACTCCCTTTTTTATTATGTATTTTGTTAAGTTTTAAAGAAATCCATTTAAAATATTTTCATAAAAACATTCACTTACACAGATTTTGGTGACAATTTATTATCTTAATCCAATTTCAATTTAAAGAAACTGTTCAAGATATTTTTATCAAACTTCATCCACTCACACAATTTTTATGTCACATTACTAATATACACTCTGGGGGCAGTCATGTCCTATGGACATGTTTCATATTGCATTAATATATTTTGTCCTCAGCCTTTCCTTCGACCTTGACCTCACTTTTCTTCAAGTAGTGTTAGCTCAGTTTTGAATATTTTTATTACAAGCCATATGCTGATACGTACTGATGTACGACATCCATATTTTGTTTACTCGACCTTTGCTTTGACCTTCATGTCTCTTCTCTAAAATTAGTTCTTACCTTAGTTTTAAAGATATCATTCAAGATAATTTCATTAAACATAATATTCTGATAATTACAGTAGGAGTTGTTCAACTCCCTTTTCATTATTATGTATTTTCTTTAGTTTTACTTTTAAGAAATTTTTATTCAAAAATTCACATACATTTTTTGTTGACAATTTATAATCTTTATCCAATTTCAATTTAAAGAAACTATACAAGATTTTTTCATCAAACTTCATACACTTACACAAATTTTCATGTCACATTACTAAATAATATACACTTGGCGGGGCATTCATGTCCTATGAACATATTTCTAGTTTCTGGTGCTTTGTTCACATTAACAAAGTGCAGTAAGTCATGCATCAAATGAGATTTCCAGCGTTGTGAGAAAGAAAGAAAAATGGCAGCTTCCAATAAAAAAAATCGAAATACAGTACGAGTTCAAATTTTCATTTCCCTTGAATTTTGGTGTTTATATACTGCCGAGAATAATAACTTATGATTTTGGTAACAAAATATGAAAAGTATGTATACATATATCATTCTACATTTAGTTGATGATTTGTTACAGTTATGAAATATTTTAAATCTGTTATGAATGATTTCAGAAACAATTGATCTATTTTGGATGTTACACTGAGTTTCTATATACTTTGTTACACTGAGTATCTATACACTTTGTTACACTGAGTATCTATACACTTTGTTACACTGAGTATCTATTAATACACTTTGTTACACTGAGTATCTATACACTTTGTTACACTGAGTATCTATACACTTTTACAAGTCCTTTATCATATCCCACCCACAGTGTAGATTTGTATAGGGACAGTGAGTATGGACAGTTTGCTTTATTGTCTGTCTGTAAGAACTTCCAGAACTCCCCGTCAGGACTCAGTAGATGGATCTGTTTGTTGTAAACGTCAATAACAAGGATGTTACAGAGGGAGTCAAGGGCTACATCAATTGGATAAAAGTTATTTGTTAGGTTCTGTCCACTGTAGACAGACTTCATGCGACCAGAGGGAGACAGAATCACTAGTTCACCTGTAGTGTTACTTGTACGGTTCACAACACAGATATCACTGTTACTGTTCTGTGTGATTCTGCCTGGCAATGTAAACAGTCTGGTGTGACCGTCCTCCTGGTACTCATACTCATGGATGACATCACCTGTCACTGTGATGTGTCTCACCAGACGTCTGCTGTGTGATTCTAATTTGTAATTAGATGATTCATTGTCTTTCAAGGTGACCAGTAGTCCACCGTCCACTGACTGATAGATTCCTCTTGGCACCAGAGGATCTGTACTGATGACTGTAGAGGAAGATCCTGATGGTGACAGGATGGCTATTGATTTGTTAATAAAATCAGTGAAATAAACATCACTGTTTCCAGTCATACACATGTCATTTGGACAAATATTATATCTATGTTTTATTGCACCATTATTGTCAACTTTTTCTGCATAATTTGAGATAATGTCGCTTATGTAACATTGAACTTCACTGAAAGCCTTCAGATCAAATATTGATGAATCTCCATATTGGAATGAATTTGTCTGAGTCACAGTAATATAATCTAAATTTAAAGTTTTTCCAACCAAAGACTCGACTAAGTCATCATTAATTACCCTTTTAGTGAACCTAACTGAATGTTCATGGTTTGTGCTATGAACGTCCAATTCAGAGAGCATTTTTGTCAGTTCTCTGTGGTTGTCAATCAAGCTGTAATCTGACATGGTGCTGTTGTTCTCCTCCATGAACTTCACTGTGTCAACAATTCCTTTCTTCTTCTTCTCTAATTCAGATTTCACCTGGTTCAGCTGATCATTCTTTTCAACTAAATTGTCTCTAATTGTTTGTTCATGACGTTTTCTGATTTCTATCAACCTGGCTATTATCTCGTCAACATGCTTCTGAAGCTTTTCAATCTCAGAATCACACAGTTCTTTATTTTCTGTTACCTGTTGTGGAATATTCTTTATTTTCTCATCAATCCCAGGCAGATCCTCTTCCTTAATCTTGTTCAGAAATGTAGGTAAACCTCTTCTCCTTTGGGTGGCTGCCGTGGGTATTGTGTTCCAGTCATGATCTCTATGGTCTGTTTTAGCACACTTGGCACAAATGAATTCATCACAGTCCTCACATATCATATCAATAGGTAGTTCATGGGTTTCACACATTACTATGGGTGCTAGAGGAGAACCAAGAGAATAATTGTTTGAATTATAAGCATCCATGTTTATCAGGTGAGGTACAGTTGATCAGTTGTAGCCTACCTGAATGACCTAGCTAGTTTATAGTACGCGATAATTAGATAAACACAAGTTGTGAAGTTGGACTTTAGATTATATTTAGTGTGACACTTTGGTGTGCAGAAAATTGTAAATGTAAACCTTAAGGAGTCTAAATTGATGTGAGAGAATCATTTGGATTTGAAAAAAATGATGAATCAAAAGATAATTTTTGTATAGATAATTATATGTATAATTATTTTTTTAATCAGATGCAAAAAAAGTAATTACAATGTATATTAATTTTGATTAAATGAGACAGGCACATAGCAACAGGTAGGGGGAAGCAAACTGACCCCATTTTACCCCCAACATTACTTTTACCATTGGAAATGATTCGTGAAAAGCTGCCCCCCCCCCTTTATACTGCAGGAAATTGATATAAGGGAAATGAAGTGTTGAATACATATAAATTGGTACTGAAAGAAATTAGCTTTGAAAAAAGTTGGCCTCTCGGAATAGGATTATTTCAAGATTGGGCAATCATCCTTTTTTCCTTTTTTTTCTTTGCTTGTCAACTATTTCAAGTAAGTAAACAAAAGATTCTCTGTGCCCCCCCCCCCCTCACTTTCAAAAACGATGCTACATGGCTGTAAGAGAAGTCCTTTCAGTCATAATAATGTTAAAATTTTATCATTTGATGAAATGTGGTGAGTCATATTACCCTTCACTTTCCCATAGCTTAAGTAACCTTAATTTTTATTTCTCTCACCTAAAAATGTTTTATGCTGCAAAAGTTTCTTGAAATGAGTAATTACAGGTAAAATATAACATGCATTGTACATGTTGTAGTGGAACACTTCATTTAAACCTCTCATATTGATTTTTTTGTCCATATTTTGTACAGATTTTTAAAGTTTTTTTTATGAAAATGTTGTAATATTTACATTTGCAAATGTTTTCCTTTATATAACACTATTGAAAGCAAGCAATTTTATATCTATATAAGTACAGGTACGAGGTCAAGAGGTCATAGATGTTCGTATCGATAAACGTTCGACGTATTTTCTCAGTGACGTCATAAAAGGTCGACGCGCGTTCAATGGATTACATACATGCCGTTGGGTTTGAAAAAATATTGCAATTCACAGGTTAAAAGTCACAATCAGGCAAATCAAAAGTATGAATAAGTCACAAATGTAAATATAAGTAATAAGGTATAATTTTTTGAGTATTATTGGGATGTAAAACGGTTTGGCACATGATCAAATCTTCCATAAATCCCTTCGGGCTACTGAAAGCAATGTGTATCTATAAATGTATAAATACAGGTACGGGGTCAAGAGGTCTGACATATATATGTGGGTATGGATAAATGTTTGACGTAATTTCTCAGTGACGCCATAATGATAAAGGTTCGACGCGCGTTCAGTGGATTACATACATACACATGTACTGTATGAATAAGTTACAAATGTAAATATAATTAATAAGGTATCATTTTTAAACATCTATCGGACTTTAAAGGTACTTGGACACAGATTTGAAGTTAATATTTTCTCCATAATATCACAAATTATATATTCTAATAGCACTTCACACAAAATTTAATTAAAAATCTTATTTCATTTAAAAGTTATTAAAACTTCATATTTTTTGGCGGGTTTGATTGACTCATCCTGGCACTTTCACATATTTAACTTTATTCTTAATCCTTCAGAAAAGTGGCAATCTTGTTGTGTATTAATGAGAAATATTAAAACTTTAATCCAGAAAAATAATACTATTCAGAATAGAAATGGTAGAAAACAAAACACTTTCACAAGTATCGCCTTCCGAGCTAAGTCGTGTGTGCAAATCGATCACACTCGTGTTATGTACACAGTTTTTGTAAACAAGGCACGAGCTCTATTTTTATTTATATTTAGATTCACCGTGTGCTTTCTGAATCGTCACAGTCTGCTTACCACAACTGCACGGACTGAGAATATATATTGTGTGTTTATTTTGCTTTCGAACATGTCTACTCTGAATTTTCTGAATTTTCTGAATTTTTCATTCATACACAACAAGATTGCCACTTTTCCTAAGTATTAAGAGTAAAATTAAAATTTGTGGAAGTGTAAGGATGTGTCAATCAAACCCGCCAAAAAAAAAATAAAGTTTTAATAACTTTAAAATGAAATAAGATTTTTAAGTAATTTTTGTGTGAAATGCTATTAAAATATATACTTCGTAATATTATAGAGAAAAAAACAGAAAATATTAACTTCAAATCTGTGTCCAAGTACCTTTTGATACGGTTTGGTACGAGATTAAATTCATCATAATGCCCATCAGGCTTTTTGGAATTAAATTTCGTGATCAACTCGTATTTATATCCCGATAAATGTTTAAAAATGATACCTAATATTTTCACAGTATTTTTACCCAAATTCCAGTATTTTTAAAACTCTTGGGGTCTAAAAATTATCACATATATTTATAATTAACTATTTAACTAACTTGTTTTGCAATATGATTTATTCATGATTCTTCGGTTTAAAACCCATCTGTAACTATTTCTCTCTGGAACTGAGTATAGAAGGTTACAAAACTTTTTTTTTGATAGTTTTAAATAATTATGTAAATATAAGTTAATTACCTTATGTGTGTGTATGCAGTGTACATGTAGTACATAATGCTGTTTTAGTACATTTGACAAATTATCTCTCATCATTTCAGGAGTTAGAGGAATTCTGGGCCTATCAAGAACTACTGGGAACCTTTGTCAAGCGTCTGGCTTATTGTGTGTCTGCAGAACTCCTACCACTCATGGAAATACCTGGCGTCAAACTGGTACATTATTGTATACAGTAAAACTCGTTTAATATAGATGTTGTATATTTCAAATTCCTGCTTACTGTGATGTAAACAATGTTTACTAAAATCTCTTTTAGTTAAATGTCATTGATAAAAATGGTGTGTTATCTGAAATGTTATCTACCAGGTAACATACTGCGCAGGTAAAATAAAAAGTGAAAGTTTCTATCAAAGTACATGTATGATAAATAATGAAACACAGTTCCATTATCTAATTTTGTCAATACAGTAGTTACTTAATCTATTTGAATGTTTTGGATTTGAAGCATTTCTAAATGAGATATTCTTTACAAGGTGGTTTTGACATTGTGCAGGGTCGAGCTAAGCAGTTATATAATGCAGGATTCCAGTCTGTGGCGTTAGTGGCGGCTGCTGATCCAGAGATCCTTGTTAAATCCATACAACAGATCCCCCGTAAAGTGGCCAAACAGATCGTCGCTTCTGCAAAAGTGAGATTTCTTGTGCGCCTTAATTTTATGACTTTCAGATTTTGATACAGCTCTGCTGTCCTTTTAATTTATAGATATTTGATCTGTATTGATAAGTTTTTGTCTTAAAAAGAAATTGAGTGATAAGCTTATATTCATGACTACTCTGTAGATGAAGAGAAATATGATTTATTAAGTTGTTTACAACTTTTATGTCTCATAATATACTACTTAGCCTTCCTTTACCCCAGGTATTATACAGATTTTATGCACATTCTTTGGTTGATAGAAATTTAATTATAATTATGTTTTTGTTAAAGGAATGATTAAACAACCCAGATTTTTTTTAGGTTTTGCTGAATGAGAAGGCAGAGGCCTTACTACAGGAAGTAGAGGAACTGGTGACGGTTCCAGTCGACCGATCAACCGTACAGAGTTCACAGGGTCAAACCTCCCCCTGGGATGATATGGACTTGTTTTCTAGTCTTGATACACAGTCTTCTACCTCATGATAAGGGGGACAAAAATGTATTTAGATGAGGGAGAAAAAAAATTAAACCCTAACCTGGGCCAATGATTTAATGTACATGTATCATAGCGCAGTTCTATGGATTTAAGCAAAGTGAATGTGACATAATATATCTTACAAAGACTGTTTTTGTTTGTATATATATCAATAAATTTTGTTATAATTTATCAGTCATTGGTGCTAAGAATTTTTATAATTCTTATTGTTTCACCGAGTGCTACCAGCCTCAAAAACTCTGTTCTAATACGAGAACAGGCCTATGTATGATTGTGTAGACATACGCAGTATATCTACTAAATATTTTCTAAAAATAAATAAATGATAAATAAAATAAATAACCACCGTGTTGCTACAATCATTTTTTGGTGGCCGATCATACAAGGAGTTAAGTGTCAACATAAAATAAAGAGAAAATAAAGATGAGGTGAGGGAATTTGCAAATAGCAACAAAAAGGGGGGTGATTTTGTTCAATAATTGCTGAACATAAATTATAGATTAATTCAAATGAGAAGGGGGAGATTAAATACATATTTTGAAGGTGTGTAAGTTTATAAAATTTTGATTAAAATTGATACCAGAAAAGGGGGGGGGGGTAATAATCTAGCTTTGCTATATTGTTTTTATTTAGCTCGAAAAATCGTATAAAATTGCTGCTTATACCGATTATTGATTGATTTTATATTGTTTAACGTCCCTCTCGAGAATTTTTCACTCATATGGAGACGCCACCACTTGCCGGTGGAGGGCTACAAATTTTGTCCTATGCTCGGCACTTAGGGCCTTTGAGCAGTGAGGGATCTTTTTCGTGCCAACACCTACTGCGACACGGGGCCTCGGTTTATACGGTCTCATCCGAAGGACCGGTCTCCACGTCCCACAGTGGGAGTCGAACCCGCGACGTAAGGATTGACTCCTTACTTCGCGACTCTAGAGCAGACGCTCTAACCACTGCGCCACGCGGGCGACGCTTATACCGATTAGAATTTAATTTTAGATAAGATTTTTAAATTACCAATAGTACTGTTCAAAGTGAAAAGCGTACAGGAATAATAACCGAGGCATTAAACATAATTATTATCAAACAGATAAGTACATACATTTTTTTAATATAAACAGTTTATATATATTTGTGTGTGTGTATATGTGAACAAAATTCAAAAATTTTATAAAGAAAATGACCAGGAAGGAGTTAAGCCAAATTGGATTTAGAAATTTTGGTTTGTGCTATAGCATAATTATAATTTTAAAAGATGCCAAAAAGCCAAAAGATACCGGCTAAGATGCCAGTAATTTTAAAGGGAACTATCATCAGGTGCTAGTCCCAAACTCCAAGCAGGTTAGTTTCGGTAATGAATCGGCCATTCATTCTAGCACGACAAACCTGTCCTCGCCATTTCCGGTAGATATGCATTTTTCTATTTTCTAATTAATGTATAAATTATAATGTGGAAATTGTGAAAGACTGAGACCCTGAACCACTCTTTTTATATGTGTCTGAATTGGTAGAATTACTGCTAGTCTGAGATCTTGATACAAAATTCTTTTTATGAGACAGAGCATAAGTATCAAATATGACTGCTGCCTCTTCAAGAGTTTTCACATTCTTATCTTCTAAATGTGTTTTCAAATCTTGAGAAACACATTCCTTAAACTCTTCTACCAGGATGACTTGGCGCAAATAAGCAAAAGTTTTATCAAGTTTCTTAGATCTAAACCAGGGATCGAATAAATCTTCTTTCTCTCGTGAAAATGCAACAAATGTTTGGTTATCAAACTTCCTATACTTTCTGAATTTTTGTGTATATGCTTCAGGTACTAATTCATATGCTTTTAATATTTCTGCTTTGACCTTCTCATAGTCTGAACTTTCAGCTACCCCTAGCGCAGAGTATACCTCAGCTGCTTTGCCAACCAGTACACTTTGTAACATTGCTGACCAAACATGTTGTGGCCATTTAAGATTCTCTGCGACTTTTTCAAATTGGGGAAAATATTTGTCTACAGATTTTTCTTGAAATTTTGGAACTAATCTGATATTTTTTGCTGCGTCAAATTCAGTTTTGACAACTGACGGTTCTGGTTGGTTTTGTAATTATAATTTCTCTAATTCAAAGTTCATTTCACGCTCTCTTTCTCGCTCTTCTCTTTCAAATTTTCGTTCACGCTCTCGTTCTTCTCTTTCTAATTTGTCTAATTCAAATTTTCGCTCACGCTCTCGTTCTTCTCTTTCTCTGTCTCTTTCTCGCTCTTCTCTTTCTAATTTTTCTCTTTCAAATCGCATTTTCTCTAACTCTACTTGATACTGAAATTCTGACATTTTATAAGAGCTTAACTCTGATTTAACTGTATAATCTGGAAGATCGTATTTTTCAAAGATGTTTTCTTCCACTAATTTGTTTGCAACCTTAATTCTAATGTCTTGCTTTCTCTGAGAGGGTTTAACATCTAACCCAAAATGCAAACCTAATGCAATCAAGTTATTCTTTTTTAACGTATCAAAAACCTGAACACTTGGCGAACTAAGAAAGTTTGTGACCGAAAATACCATTTTGATTTTTGCTGGCTTATATTCAAATTTAACAATTTAATTAACAAAATTCTGACAATGAACTGCAAAAGTGCAAGAAATTCTTGATCCCGGACGAGCCCCCAATTCTGTTATGGGTCAGAATAACCCTAAATGCCAGCAAAGATCAATCACACAGTTTAAACTTAACAATAATTTATTTACAGTAATACTATACAAATCATTAAGTCTAAACTTAGCAGAGATCTAAAAATACATACATCAGAGTGTCCGTTGCTGCACACAATGTCCCAGTGAAATTATATCCCAGTAATACCTTAATGATGCATATACGACAATGGTCTCTATGCATCGAATTGACAGGATATTTATACAGTAATATAAAACTAGAATATTCTAGAAGTTGTAAGTACATGGTATTTCTGGAAAGTTCTGGAAATGAATAAAGTTCAAGAATGTTCTAGAAAAAATGACTAAACATATTGACCACTCTGGAATGTTCAAGAAACTTAATGTTACTAATAATATACATAATGAAACAATACACACCTCACAACAAATAAAAAAATCAAAATACAGTACGAGTTCAAATTTTCATTTCCCTTGAATTTTGGTGTTACTGCCGAGAATAATAACTTATGATATTGGTAACAAAATATGAAAAGTATGTATACATATATCATTCTACATTTAGCTGATGATTGGCCACAGTGATATAATATTTTAAATCTAGATCTGGTATGAATGATTTCAGTAAAAATTGATCTATTCTGGATGTTACACTGAGTATCTATACACTTTGTTACACTGTGTATCTATACACTTTGTTACACTGAGTATCTATACACTTTGTTACACTGAGTATCTATATACTTTCTTACACTGAGTATCTATACACTTTGTTACACTGAGTATCTATACACTTTGTAACACTGAGTATCTATACACTTTGTTACACTGAGTATCTATACACTTTGTTACACTGAGTATCTATACACTTTGTTACACTGAGTATCTATACACTTTATTACACTGAGTATCTATACACTTTGTTACACTGAGTATCTATACACTTTATTACACTGAGTATCTATACACTTTGTTACACTGAGTATCTATACACTTTATTACACTGAGTATCTATACACTTTTACAAGTCCTTTATTGTATCCTACCCACAGTGTAGATGTGTATAGGGACAGTGAGTGTGGACGGTTCACTTCATTGTCTGTCAGTAAGAACTTCAGGAACTTCCCGTCAGGACTCAGTAGATGGATCTGTTTGTTAAATGGGTCAGTAACAAGGAAGTTACAGTAAGAGTCACACACTACATCAGTTGGATCAAAGTTCTTTGTCAGGTTCTGTCCACGATAGACAAACTTCATACGACCAGAGAAAGACAGAATCACTAGTTCACCTGTAGTGTTACTTCTAATGTTCACAACACAGATATCACTGTTACTGTTCTGTGTGACTCTGTGTGGCGCTGTAAACAGTCTGGTCCGACCGTCCTCCTTGTACTCATACTCATGGATGACGTCACCTGTCACTGTGATGTTTCTCACCAGACGTCTGCTGTGTGATTCCAAATTGTAATGACCTGATTCAGTGTCTCTCAAGGTGACCAGTAGTCCACCGTCCACTGATTGACAGATTCCCATTGGTAACAGTGGATTTGTTTTGATGACTGTAGAAACAGATCCTGATGGTGACAGGATGGTAATTAATTTGTTTTTATTATCAGTGAAATAAACATCACTGTTTCCAGTCATACACAGGTCATTAGGACAAATATTATATCTATGTTTTATTGCACCATTATTGTCAACTTTTTCTGTATAATTTGAGATAACGTTCTTTATGTAACATTGAAATTCACTGAAAGCCTTCAAAACAAATATTGATTCACCTCCATATTGGAATGAATTTGTCTGAGTCACAGTAATAGAATCTAAATGTAAAGTTTTTCCAACCAAAGATTCGACTAAGTCATCATTAATTTCACCTCTAGTGAACCTTGTTGAATGTTTGCAGTTTGTGGTATGAATATTTAATTCAGACAGCATTTTTGTCAGTTCTCTGTGATTGTCAATCAAGCTGTAATCTGACATGGTGCTGTTGTTCTCCTCCATGAATTTCACTATGTCAACAATTCCATTTTTCTTTTTCTCCAACTCAGATTTCACCTTGTGTAATTGATCATTCTTTTCAACTAAATTGTCACTTAATGTCTGCTCATGGCTTTTTTTTATTTCTATCAACCTGCCTATTATCTCATCAACATGCTTCTGAAGTTTTTTAATCTCAGCATCACACAGTTCTTTATTTTCTGTCACCTGTTGTGGAATCTTCTCTATTTTCTCATCAATCCCAGGCAGATCCTCTTCCTTGATCTTGTTCAGAAATGTAGGTAGACCTCTCCTCCTTTGGGTGGCTGCCGTGGTTATAGTGTTCCAGTCATGATCTCTATGATTTGTTTTGGCACACTTGGCACAAATGAATTCATCACAGTCCTCACATATCATATCAATAGGTAGTTCATGGGTTTCACACATTACTATGGGTGCTAGAGGAGAACCAAGGGAATGTTTTTCTGAGTTACTGTCAGCCATGTTTGTCGGGTGTAGCCTACCTGAATGACCTAGTTTCTAGTGTGCATATTAGATAACAGGTATATAAGTCGGGTTTAAAAGTTTTAATTTATTCATTGTGACACTTTGTTGTGCAATGAAATGTAAACGTAAAGGTGTCTTTTATTTGAAGTGAGAAAATCATTTGGATTAGAAAAAAAAATTATGAATGAAAAGTTGATTACATGTATAATTTATTTTTTCAGATACAAAAAAGTAATTATTTAATTAAGGTAGAATGCCACACCAATTTTTTATTTTATGGATTATGAGCCATCCTTTCTAAACGATGGTTTCAGCATTAGGCACTTCACGCTCTTAATTATTTTATATGAATTTTTTTGTATTTTTTCAAAGAAAATGAAAAACATTATTTACATCCAAATTAGATGCTTTCTTGTAAAAAAATTTATTGTAAATGAATGCATCACACGAATACCTAATAAAATATGAAAAGAAAGTGTGGTTAGACTTTTTGAATTTTTTTTATAAAAAATTATTTATGAAAATAAAATATAAAAATATTTGTACATATCTTTTAAACCTATGGTTAAAAACACCATAAAACTAGTCACAACTAAGGACAACATGTTTGTCAATCATATTTTTAAAATTTGCAATGAAATTTTAGAGAAATTAATTTTTTTAATATTTGGACATAACCAGATCAAAATTAAACTGATTAAACTGATCAAAAATAATACAAAATGAATAAAATGCTAATTTATTGCCTCTTCATGTATTTACAATGAGTAAATCTATTTTATTGTCAGGTTCTATAATGTTTTAACCCTTATAACACCTAATCAGACTAGTGTTCTTAGGAAAATGTTATTTATTTCCAATAATTGTAAATTATAGTCGGGATCAGTTTAATTTTGATCGGGATTGGCCAAAATTGAAAAAAATTAGTTTCTCTAAAATTTGGCTATTTCGTTTCAATTTCTTTTATAAATATGATTAATGAACATGTTCTACCTAGTTGTTGCTGGTTTTAAGAAGATTTTAACCACAAGTTTAAAAAATATTCACAAATTATATGTTTTATTTTCATAAATATTTTTTTATAAAAAAAAAATTAAAAAGTTCTATCAGACTTTCTTTACATATTTTATTAGGTATTCATGTGATGCATTCATTTTCAGCAAAAATTTTACACGGAACGCTTAATTTGGATGTAATTAATTTTTTTCGTTTTCTTTGAAAAATACAAAAAAATTCATATAAAATAATTAAGAGCTAACATTGTCCTTTTAATGCTGAAACCATTGTTTAAAAAGGTTGACTTAGAGATCTATAAAATAAAAAGTTGGTGTGGCATTCCTCCTTAAATGGGAAAAATTCTTTCAGTCTTAATATGGTACAATTTTATCATCAGGATGAAATTTGTGGAGTCATATTACACTTCACTTACCCTTAGCTTATAATTAAGTAAACTTAATTTTTGATTGTCTCACCTAAAACTTGGTTAAGCTGCAAAAGTTTCTAGAAATGATCAATTACAGGTATAACAATGCAATTGCAAGCAGTGGTACACTTGATTTGAACCTTTCACATTGAATTTTAGTCGATATTTTGTTCAGGTTTTTGAAAAGTTTTTTAATGAACAATGTAAAGTATTTTCACCTTAATTCCAGTATTTTTAAAACTCTTGTACAGTATTTGGGTCTAAACATTATCACATGTATGTATGATTAACTATTTAATCAACTTTTATTTGCAACAACATTTATTTATGATTCTTAAGTTTAAAATCAATTTGTTACTATTAATTTCTGCGAGTGAGTAAAACAGGTTACAAAATTCGTTTTTGATAGTTTTAGATATGTAAATATAAGTTGATTACCTTTAATATTTGTGTGTATAAGTAGTGTACATGTAGTACTAGCAGCAGATCTATAGCATTATGGTTTTATATATTTGTTACCAGAACGCTACAGATCCCGTAATGCAATAAAAAGTGCAAAATACGGCGCATTATTTTTGCGCGCTTTTGGGGAGAATTTCTCTACGTTCCACCATCGGTCAATTAACTTCTTTTAGTTACACTCTTTAATTCTTTGCACATTATTTGACTAATCTGTATATTTTATCCATCTCCCAACCTTATATAGTCCTCTCTACAAGTGATAAACTCGCTTGATTAAATTATTTGTTAGATTGCTGAAAATTAACTTCAAGCAAGTTTATTGCCTGTAGAGAGGACTATAAATGGTTGGGAGGACTGGATGAAATAAACATATTGGCTGCAGAATGTGTCTAGAGTTATGTAGTGAAAGGTAGTTGATTGACCAACGCTAGGGAAATTCTCCCCAGAAGTGCACAAGAAATATTGCGCCGTAAATTGCACCATTTTTGCATTGCGGGATCTGTAGCATTATGGTCAAAGACAAATATATTAAACCATACCGTTACAGATCTGCAGCTAATGTAGTATATAATGCTGTTTTAGTACATTTGACAAATTATCTCTCATCATTTCAGGAGTTAGAGGAATTCTGGGCCTATCAAGAACTGCTAGAAACCTTTGTCAAGCGCCTGGCTTATTGTGTGTCTGCAGAAATCCTACCGCTCATGGAAATACCAGGCGTCAAACTGGTACATCATTTAATATACAGTAAAACTTGTTTCATATTGATGTTGTATATTAAAATTTTTTAATTATGTCTATTATGATGTAGACAATGTTTACTGAAATTGTAATAATACAGATAAATAAATCTGAAAGAAAAAATGTCAATTAAATAGTTGGATTTGAAGTATTTCAAAATGAGATATTCTTTACAAAGTGGTTTTGACATTGTACAGGGTAGAGCTAAGCAGTTATACAATGCGGGATTCCAGTCTGTGGCGTTAGTGGCGGCTGCTGATCCCGAGATCCTTGTTAAATCCATACAGCAGATCCCTCGTAAAGTGGCCAAACAGATCGTTGCTTCCGCAAAAGTGAGATTACTTGTGTGCCTTAATTTTATGACTTTTAGATTTTGATACAGCTCTGCTGTCCTTTTAATTTATAGATATTTGATCTGTACAGATAAGTTTTTGTCTTTAAAAAGAAATTGAGTGATAAGCTTATATTCATGACTACTCTGTAGATGAAGAGAAATATGATTTATTAATTTGTTTACACCTTTTATGTCTCATAATCCACTTCTTATCCTTCCTATACCCCAGGTATTATACAGATTTTATTCACATTCTTTGGTTGATAGAAATTTAATTATAATTATGTTTGTGTTAAAGGAATAATTAAACAACCCATATTTATTTTTAGGTTTTGCTGAATGAAAAGGCAGAGGCCTTACTACAGGAAGTAGAGGAACTGGTGACGGTTCCGGTCGACCGATCAACCGTACAGAGTTCACAGGGTCAAACCTCTACCTGGGATGACATGGACTTGTTTTCTAGTCTTGATACACAGTCTTCTACCTCATGATTAAAAAATTGACATTTTTTTGTAGGACAAAAAATGTATTTAGATGAGGGAAAAAACTCTTAAACCCTAACCTGGGCCAATGATTTAATGTACATGTATCATAGCGCAGTTCTATGGATTTAAGCAAAGTGAATGTGACATAATATATCTTACAAAGACTGTTGTAGTGCTCAGGGTTTTCATTTAACTGCTGATTATATTGCTTCTTTTTTTTGACGTGAAAGATAATAACTTGTACATGATAAAACAAGTCCATGTACAGCATAAAATGTGAATATACAATATCTCATAATGAAAATCCCTGTAGTAATATTTTCAGACAAGTGTTTATAAAAATATAAACTTTTATAAAAATATAAAAAAGCTGACTTAGGTATTAAAACTACTTCCAAATGTGTGTTATTGTGCTTTAATTCTTGCAAGTCTAAAGACTGTGCTACATTGCTTTAAAGTACTAGTCTTTATTATTTCATGCGAATATGATTTTTTTTTATCATGCACACAGTTTTTGTGATATATTCATTTTTTGACTCCTCTGTCTGTGCGTCAATCTCCTTCCATTCGTGGTGTTGAAATATTTGTATAAAATAGTTGTTCTGGTGTTCTAATGGTACATGTATATGTCTCTAAACCGATATGTTATATTTGAATAATTCTTTTTGCCACCGTGCCATGTACATACTTAAAGAAACTTGATGGAAGAGAAAAACCCTGGTCCAGATAAAAGAAACTACATCTGTTAAATTTTTTCACTGAGACATATCTGAACATTACTGGGGTATTTTGTTTTATAATAAAAAAAAAAACAACTTGTGTTATCCATGATATATGATTTCAATGAAAAGTAAAACCAAAATTTGCAAATTTCTGGTTACAATAACTATGCAGTGTGGAATTTTTGTTTTCAAATTTCATTACCATTTTGAAAGTATGAGAGTTTTCCTGTAAAATAGTGGACAAGTTGTCTAGTTTGAAAAATAATCATCACTGCGTTCTGAAATTTTCACTACACTTTAGTACATATATTATGAATATACAGAGCAAATTTCAAATATATTTTTGCATAAATAAACAAATTGTGATATTTTATGTTATGTACTGTATCGCCCTACGGCGCACGGATGATAACTCATAGATCATAGTTAAATTGGAAACCCAATTGAATATGAATTGAATTAATTAATTTGATATATTTCTTATAAATATGTTCTAGTATTCCCTTTTTTCCCTTTATTTTTTGCCTTTTAAAATAAAAGTTTTAAATGGCTTGATTTCAGATGTGGACAATATTAACATATGCATAATTAATACCCCCCTCACACACACACACCTCCTCACAGGATGGAAATTAACTTAAGTTTCTTTCTGTGCTTGCACGTTAATTTTGTGTTTTATGAATTAAAGTGTGTACTGTGCGATCATAACATTTGTGATCATTTTACCATAAAATAATTCTTTGAGATTTTATTTGAGACTGGTATGTATCAATCTCAAGATTTTCTGAGAAATCTCAGATTTTTTTCCTCATCTGGGCCAGAAAAAATGTTGGTGGCACGCACCTTTGAGAAAAATCTCAGACTTGAGAAAAAACTCAAAAGGTAAGTCTGAGTTTGAGAAAATATATGTTTGGTGGCACAGTTTGGTGAGAAAAACTCAGATTTTCTGAGAAATCTCAGATTTGAGAAAATCTCAGGGTTGGTGGCCCCGAAGTCTGGTCTCTTATCCTGTCCACTATAGGCCTGCAGGTAGTGAGCTGTCTTATCAAAATAATGTCAGAAAAATGTCATAAAGTCAAGGCCTGGTAAAAATGTTATTTTTCTTTTTATCGGCTTGACCTATGGGTAGGATGTAAAATCTGGATTTAATTAAGATACATGTATTGTGGTTAAAATACATTTTAAAGAGTTTTTGAAACTTTAATTTCACATCTATGATATTTAAGATATGGATGTTTGTCTTGTTTGAGATACCATAGTTCAATTTATAATTTTATCTTGTTCTGGTACACTGAAATCTACATTGTTTTTCCAGGTCACCAAGACAACAAAGGAGGTTTTTGAAATGATGACTCACACGTTACTTTCCATCCAGGCTTCTCAGTTGTCATGTGACATTGTTGCCATGACAAAGGATGCTCTTCAGCAGTTGATTGACTTGGGATTAGTGAGACAAAAAAGAAGGCTGTCACAGGAAAAAGAGAATTCCCCAGTCTCCCACACCTTGGAGGTTACACCTCTGGGGCGGGCCACATTCAAAGGTAAAGTCAAACCTCATTATTTCATACTGAGTGGAGCTAAAAAAAAGCTCATTGACAGGCGTGGATCATCAGATCAAACTCAATGTTTTGCTCTCTTTTGTTCTGATGATCCACGCCTATCAACTCGACATAAAACAAACCTTCGGATCAAGTATTTACAGGATCAGTTGTACTAGACTTTTCTGTATTTTACAGGATTGGTTGATCTGGACTTTTGTATTTACAGGATCAGTTGATCTGGACTTTCCTATTTTACAGGATCAGTCTATTTGTACTATTATATATTTACAAGATCTGATGATCTGTACTTTTCTGTAATTACAGGATCTATTAATCTGGACTTTTCTGTATTTTACACGATCAGTTGATCTGGACTTTTCTGTAATTACAGGATCTGTTGATCTGGACTTTTCTCTATTTGATACAGGATCAGTTGATCTGAACTTTTCTGTATTTTACAGGATCAGTTGATCTGGACTTTCCTATAATTACAGGTTCTCTAGATCTGGACTTTTCTTTATTTACAGGATCAGTTGATCTGGTTTTTCTATATATATTTTTCTATTTCTATATTTATATATATTTTTTCCCATATTTCTATATGGTTGATCTGGACTTTTCTATTTCATAGGATCAGCTGATCTTGACTTTACTGTTTTTAAAGGATCAGTTGATCTAGACTTTTCTGTATTTCAGCCTGATCTGGACTTTTCTGTATTTACAGGTTCTGTTGATCTGGACTTTTCTGCTCAGTTATATAAAGATCTGAAGAAGGCTGAGGAGTCCCTGGTTCTGGCCAGCTATCTACACCTCCTGTTCCTTGTGACCCCTTATGACCTCGTCAAGGAAGTTCACCCACCATGGATGACCTACTTTAAACAGGTAAATGAAGAGGAAACTTGTACTGTAAAATCGTGTGTATTGTGTGCAAGGGGAGATAATAATGAATTTGTTAAAAATTAATGGCATTTTAAAAAAAATCTTCTCCAGAACCACTAGGCCAGGAAGAACTCAAATGGAATCATCCTCAGGTAGTGTAGATTCAAGTTTTTTCAAATCATGACCCCTGAGGGTAGGGTGGGGCCAAAATGGCCGACCCAAGTTTTACATAGTGATATAGGGAAACCTTTTTAATCTTCTTTTCAAGTACTTCAAAGCTATGATTAGTGAAATTTTATGGAATCATCCTCATGTTTGTAGATTCATTGTTAAAATGGATAAATCCCTGGATGTCTTGACTTTAATTACAAGCCTAGGTGCTCAATGTTTTTGTTTGCTAGTATATATGGTATCAATAAACAGTACCATTCCAAATGCCAAAAACCTCACTTTTACCAAATTTTGTGACAAAAAATTCCCAATTCAACACTACAACGACATTGTATTTCCTTATATAAGTTGAATAATTGTTTCATTTCCGCTTAAATTAAAAGTAGAGAAAGTCTTAAATTGGCAGGACCTGTGGTGTAAATAGCATAGTTTCATACATTTTGACAAATTTAAAGCATGAAAATGTGAAAGTATGGGACATTGATAAAAAATCAGTAAGTACTTCCTGGTTATTCTTTAAAACACATAGTTATGGGTAATAAAGTTGGAATAAGCGCAAAAATATTTCATTAAATGAGACAAAATTCTCATTGATCTTCTTCGATGTTATTTTTCCTAATTGTATCGGTACCTGAGACCCTTTCCCAATGGATGGAAAAACACCGCTGTAACTAAACGTATCCTGCATGTGTGTATAGTTTATCACAAAAATGAGTACCATGTTGGTGTCATCAGAGCAGACTAGACTACAGGGTGTCTTTTCTGTTTAAGTACACCATAGATTGAGCTTGTTTCTCTTTCCTTTTCTTTGAATCAAGTCAATCAAAGAAACTCATGAGAGACACACATGTTCATCACAAAAACAGTAGGTTACTCAAAATCATTACAACTTGGCGAAGAAAATTTTGATGCAGATGGAGTGTTCCTCAAGCTTACACAAGTGATGCACCATTTTCAGGAAGAGATCTGACATATTTTATGAATACAATGCCCTTCATGAAAAGAAGATGGGCGTATAAGGTGGGCAGAATGCCTATAGCGCGACACATAAGAAGTGAAAAAAATTAATCTCAATTATGTCCAAATTTTATGTCATATTTCATCTAATATTAAAGTATGCTTAATGTAAAATCTCTATAATGTATAAAAATCTCACAAAAACTGAAAATATTTGCCTATGAAAAAGCATACACAGATTTAAAAGAACAAAAACGACCATTTTTTCATGAGTGGGTCTTGGTGATAAAGTACATATTTTTTGGTTTACAAAAAAATGGAGAGAAGACCCACTATACCTTAAAAATACAATTTCATGACAAAACATTCGCATCTTTCCGAGAAATACTTCAAGTCCATTAAGTCAAGGGTGATATCGCAAACATGATTAAAATGCCACCACAACACATGAACCATGTAACATAATGGTTAGCGCGTTAGTCTCAAAGCAGGTTGATACTTAATCAGTCTTGATATCTGACACTATAGGCATTCTGCCCGCTTTATCCGCCCATTTTCTTTTATCATGTAAAACTGAAGGTATTGATTCCAACTTATGTTTGCTTCAAGAAGATTCATAAGTTTTTGGTTTACAAGTAGATGTTCATTGAAAAAATTTAATTTTTTAATAATGTAAAAATGGAATTGTTCTATGCATGGTACATGTATGCATATTGTATAACAAGAGATACTTCTTCAGAAAGAGTGATATTATATTGTTACACTGGAGAAGTTAGTCTTTTATACATTAGGTCTATTTGTAGATAAGTATGTTGACCCCTGTGGAACTGAAGGTTGCTGAGTTGATAGGTGTCCCTGAATCCTATGTAGCAAAGAAAGCCTCTGGAAAACACACCAGACAGGTATATACACTATACAGCTTCTATGTGTGAAATTCTCCACTCTTATATCAAATGTACATGTAAAGAGCTAGAGCCACTTTGAGCCGTATTTGGCCCTGAGAAATTCTGAAAAATCAAAACCGCTCCGTTTAGGTTGCAAATGCAGTATTTATCACTTGGGAATGTTGGTGACTATCTGTATATTGATTGTGACATAATTTCCCATCTAGTCAATGCATTATGATGTCATAAAATGCATTATTTTCCTCATATCCTGTAAATTTCTTTGTAAATGACCTAAAGTTAACACATTTTTCAATATTTTATATAGAGCACAACCTCTGGTCCAAAATATGCAAATACATAATGAAAGCTCTTTTTCTGACGAACAAAAAAACAAGTTTTATTTTTTGGATAGTGGGCTGTGCTCACATTTTAATTCTTTGCTGAAGGTACATGTAGTCAAATACGCATGTTTTCTGCAAATTTCAATAACATTGCAATTTCTCAAACCTGTTTTCCAATATCTGGATTCTCAAAATGAAATTTTATTATAGAAAATGAAAGCACCAAGTGTCTACTTTATTTTGCTATATGAAATGGGAAAGAGGGTGATATTTAATTAATTTTTATGAGTACAGGGTCATTTTATACATATGATGGCTCTTGCTTTTTACAGTAATTACCTTGGCTTAAAGTTTTGTTCCTTGTCATGTTTTTGGGTATAATAACTTTTTTACTGAAAAAAATACACTACATATACATGTACCTATATGATGTGTTTTGTCTCACATTTAAATTTTTGTAAGAAGTTTTTTTTTTCCCATGTAGATAACTTGTTAATTTTTTAGGCCATTGACGAGTTTGTTGTCAAGCGATTCTACCTGACCCTGATGCTTTATGATCTCTGGAAGCAGAAGACACTTTGGGTAGTGGCAGAGAAATTTGAATATCCTCGAGGGTTTGTCCAAAACCTCCTCTCAGGGGCGGCTAGTTTTGCGACCTGTGTCTATCACTTTTGTCAGGTACATGTATATTGCCACATTATATTTCTCTTAAATTCCAGTAATCATGTGCTTCTCAGAGCTCCAGATAATTTTTTACCCCAAAGTGTATTTACTCCTTGATTTTCAAATCAATGCAGATTTTGATTTTCAGCAAAACGATTGGCGAGTATTCTGTTGATATATGAATGTTTTGACTTTAATTTTGATTTTGAGCTTATAATGAGCTTATAATCGAAGTATGTCTTTTTGAAGAGGGAAAAAAAACTTCAAAGGTCAGTTCCAGCATTTATTTAAATAATTTTTGCTGATACCAACAAGACATTTTGCTAAGACTGGGAAGCATTCTTTTTTGACAAGGATGATTATACAGTAGGTCATGGTACCATAGAGTCAAAGACACAGAAAACTTTTCCTTCTTTTAAGATATCCTATCAAGAGTTAACTGAGAGAAAAGAATCTTCGTTAATATGGCAAGTTGAGAGAGATGAAAAATTGGCTATGAACCCGTAATAAAAAAGGATATGCAAAGTGTATAGTCTTTCTACAAAGAAATTGATTTTAATCTGAATCTCTTCTTCCTCCCGAAATAGGGATAGTCGTCGTCATTACTAGAATATTCCTGGTGTAATAGAAGTAATGTCTCAGAATACCATTGTCATTAGTGGTTCTAGAATATTTTCAACACTCTCCTAATTTCATATATATATATAATTTCCCAGGTTCTTATTTTGATTTGAGATTCTGCTTGGTCTTATTTCCGAGCCTGTTTGTACCTTATTTCAACGGTCACCATTTCAACACCTCTTGTCAATTGCAATGAAAACACCAGTTTCAATAAACAACAAAATTTATTTAACCTTTGTATAGACAAACAAAAAAATGGTATAAAAAAATCTGCCTTGTAAAAATAATCCCAATTTTGAAAACCCAGCAAAAATCACCCCCCAACCTAGCGAACAAAAACGCTAGCCCAACCTAGCTAGGGGAAAAGGCCTAGGGAAATTAAAACCTCTTATTTACATTTATTTATTGAGAACCTAACTCCTAACTTTTAGTTTTATGGCCTAATAAATTTAATAGGAGCAATAGACGACAATTTTTGTACAAATACCTAATAATATCTTAACATAATTTCTAAGGGTGCAACCTGTTAAATACCTTATAAACCTCTATAAAAAGTGAGAGAACTTACAGCAAATCAATGCTTTTCAAGATTCCCCACTAAACTAGCAGTTACATGGGTTTTTATACTTTTTGAAAACAATAGAAAATTCAACTTTGAATCTTAGTGGATGCACCCGAAGGGTATGAACTTTGACTGATATTAGTGATACCCAAAAGGTTAACTTCCATATTGATAGCCAATCAAAATTTAGATAAACATTAATCCAAAAGATTTGATGGAAGCAACACGTGCTTTTCCCTGAGAAGGTTTGTAAACATGGTAAATATAAACAAATAAATTGGGTATATTGCAATATACACATATATCTATGAAAGCATTGATAATAACATATTATTACTCAAATACAAGGCATAAAGGCATATATCAAAATCCATTCGTGCTACAATCAAAACATCATTATGTAACAGGAAAGGAGAAAATGTATGGCTGGACCGGGAGTCGAACCCGGGACCCGTGTATCTCTAGTCAGGTGCTCTACCAACTGAGCTATCCAGGCCGGTATCCACGGCCCTATTTATTACATTGGTCACTAAAAGGCTTTTAAATCTGTACTTCATTTTGAGAAAAATCAAACACCCAGTTAACCTCAATTAGTATCTTTAAGTTAGTCGTACATGTATTCAACTTGTTGTACCCAGTACTTTCATGATGTAATGCATATTTATGATTGCTAATGTATAATTGTATGCGTTTTTAGCTCACCTCAACGAAGTTGGGGGGAGCTTATGTGATACCTTCGGCGTCGGCGTCCCGGGTTAATTAAGGTTAAGTTTTTTGGAGCAGTTTTCTTTTTAAGTACTTCTATGTCCTATATTGATTAGACATGCATGGAAGATGTTGCTAGTGTGTTTCATTGTACCAGTCAAAGTTTCAGATGCTGCAATTTCAGCAAAGGAATGACCAGTTTAATGTTTTTGGTGCAAGTTAACATTTTTGGTGCAGTTTTTGGTGTAGGTCTCATTTCCGAGTAACTATAAGCCCTATGTTGACCAAACTTACATGGATGATACATCTGAGGATGCATCCTACCAGCCTTGCTTCGGATGCTGAATCTGACCTACATTTTCCTGTTGAGTGAACAGGTTAAAGTTTTTGGTGATGGTTTCATTTTGAAGATACTTTGAGCCCTATAATGACCAAACTTGCATGGATGGTACATCTTATGATGTTATCTACTAGACTTGCTTCGGATGCTGAATCTGACCTACATTTTCCGGTTGAGTGAACAGGTTAAAGTTTTTGGTGCAGGTTTCATTTCCAAGTTACGATGAGACATATAATGACCAAACTTACATGGATGATACATCTTAGGAGGCATACTACCAGCCTTGCTTCGGATGCTGAATCTGACCTACATTTTCCGGTTGAGTGAACAGGTTAAAGTTTTTGGTGATGGTTTCATTTCAGTTTCAATGACCAAACTTGCATGGATGGTACATCTTAGGATGTTATCTACTAAACTTGCTTCGGATGCTGAATCTGACCTACATTTTCCGGTTGAGTGAACAGGTTAAAGTTTTTGGTGCAGGTTTCATTTCCAAGTTATGATGAGACATATAATGACCAAACTTACATGGATGATACATCTTAGGAGGCATACTACCAGCCTTGCTTCGGATGCTGAATCTGACCTACATTTTCCGGTTGAGTGAACAGGTTAAAGTTTTTGGTGATGGTTTCATTTCAGTTTCAATGACCAAACTTGCATGGATGGTACATCTTAGGATGTTATCTACTAAACTTGCTTCGGATGCTGAAGCTGACCTACATTTTCCGGTTGAGTGAACAGGTTTAAGTTTTTGGTGATGGTTTCATTTCGAAGATACTTTGAGCCCTATAATGACCAAACTTGCATGGATGGTACATCTTAGGATGCATATCTACTAGACTTGCCTTGGATGCTGAATCTGACCTACATTTTCCGGTTGAGTGAAGAGGTGAAAGTTTTTGGTGCAGGTTTCATTTCCAAGTAACTATGAGACATATAATGACCAAACTTGCATGGATGGTACATCTTAGGATGCATACTACCAGCCTTGCTTGGATGCTGAATCTGACCTACATTTTCCGGTTGAGTAAACAGGTTAAAGTTTTTGGTGATGGTTTCATTTCAATTCCAATGACCAAACTTGCATGGAAGATACATCTAAGGATGTTATCTACTAAACTTGCTTCGGATGCTGAATCTGACCTACATTTTCCGGTTGAGTGAACAGGTAAAAATTTTTGGTTCAAGTCTCATTTCCAAGTTACAATGAGACATATAATGACCAAACTTACATGGATGATACATCTTAGGATGCATACTACCAGCCTTGCTTTGGATGCTGAATCTGACCTACATTTTCCGGTTGAGTGAACAGGTTTAAGTTTTTGGTGATGGTTTCATTTCGAAGATACTTTGAGCCCTATAATGACCAAACTTGCATGGATGGTACATCTTATGATGTTATCTACTAGACTTGCCTTGGATGCTGAATCTGACCTACATTTTCCGGTTGAGTGAAGAGGTGAAAGTTTTTGGTGCAGGTTTCATTTCCAAGTAACTATGAGACATATAATGACCAAACTTGCATGGATGGTACATCTTAGGATGCATACTACCAGCCTTGCTTGGATGCTGAATCTGACCTACATTTTCCGGTTGAGTAAACAGGTTAAAGTTTTTGGTGATGGTTTCATTTCAATTCCAATGACCAAACTTGCATGGAAGATACATCTAAGGATGTTATCTACTAAACTTGCTTCGGATGCTGAATCTGACCTACATTTTCCGGTTGAGTGAACAGGTAAAAATTTTTGGTTCAAGTCTCATTTCCAAGTTACAATGAGACATATAATGACCAAACTTACATGGATGATACATCTTAGGATGCATACTACCAGCCTTGCTTTGGATGCTGAATCTGACCTACATTTTCCGGTTGAGTGAACAGGTTAAAGTTTTTGGTGATGGTTTCATTTCGAAGATACGTTGAGCCCTATAATGACCAAACTTGCATGGATGGTACATCTTATGATGTTATCTACTAGACTTGCTTCGGATGCTGAATCTGACCTACATTTTCTGGTTGAGTGAACAGGTGAAAGTTTTTGGTGCAGGTTTCATTTCCAAGTAACTATGAGACATATAATGACCAAACTTGCATGGATGGTACATCTTAGGATGCATATTACAAGACTTGCTTCAGATGCTGAATCTGACCTACATTTTCCGGTTGAGTGAACAGGTTAAAATTTTGGGTGCAGGTTTCATTTCCAAGGTACAGTACTATGAACCCTATTAGACTTAATTGCATGGATGGTACATCTTAGGATGCATACTACCAGACTTGCTTCGGATGCTGAATCTGACCTACATTTTCTGGACGAGTAAACAGGTTAAAGTTTATGGTGCAGGATTCATTTCCAAGTTACTTTGAGCCCTATAACGACTAAATTGCATGGATGGTACATCTAAGGGTGCATTCTACTAGGCTGGCTTCGGATGCTGAATCTGACTTACATTTTCTGGATTAGTGGAAAGGTTAATTTTTTTATACAGGTTTCATTTGCAAGTAACTTTAAGCCCTATGTTGACCAAACTTGCATGGATGATACATCTTAGGATGCACACTAATGGACTTGCTTCAGATGCTGAATTCGACATATATTTTCCAGATAATAGACCTCGTAAAAGTTATGGGTGCAAGTCAATCACCAAGAAACTATAAGGCTTATATAAACCAGTTGCACAAATGATGCATCAAGGGATGAAAACTCTCAATCTTGCTTCAGATGCTGGATTTTAATTACATTTTCATGATGAAGAACTAGTTTTTAGTTTTTATATAGGTCTATTCCAAAGTATCAAATTTGCATAAATTTTGCATTTTTGGATGTACACTTTTTGTTGGTTAATTGTGTGACTTAAATTGCCTTACTTAAAGACAACACACGTTGAGGTGAGCTCTGTAATCTCTGATTACCTATGTTTTTAATTTTCAATGCATATTTTGTAAAATTTATTGCATATTTCTGCAAATATGCATCTTATCTGGAGCTTTGGCATCTCTTATCATTGTTTCTCTCTGATTTAGCCTTTCATCTACTGTAAACAAACTATTATTCCTGTCATCTTTTTTATTCGCGCTTCATCAGTTTGAAATCATTCTGTGGTGATTTATATTTGTGATTGAGGAAACATTCTCTACCAATATAAAGAAAAAGAAAGGGTTCATTGGCATTAACTCGAATTAAAGTTGGTTTACAGTTACTGTATCTGTCGGCCTCTTTCATTTTTAACTGCCTTGCCACTTGGCTGATTTCAACCAAAAGTAGGAGAACACATCCATAGGTAAAGTGGATGTGATTTACTTTTTATGCCCCCTTAAACGAAGTTTCGGGGGTATATAGTTTTTGTTGTGTCTGTCTGTCTGTCTCTCTGTTTGTCTGTTTGTCCGCAAAAAAACTTTAACCTTGCCCATAACTTTTGATTAAGTGGAGCTATGGCTTTTATATTTCATACGTGTATTCCTTGTGACAAGACCTTTCTTTGGATACCACCAAATTTGACCTTTTGATCTTGACCTTGGAGTTTGTCCCACTTTTACATGAAAATTTCAAAATTTTACTTTGGCCATATCTTTTGAACAGTAGACACCAGGAAATTTATACTTCATATATGTAATGTTTGTTAAAAGACCTTTCACTGGATACCAACAATCTTGACCCGTTGACCTTGATCTTGTAGATTTCTATACTTGCGAAAAAACTTTGACCTTGACCATAAATTTTGAATGGTAAGGGATAGGGCTTTCATACTTCATATATGTAATTCTTGTGAGAAGACCCTTCATTGGATATGAAGATCCTTGACCCTTTGACCTTGACCTTTGAGATTGACCTTCTTTAAAAATGCAAACCTTGACCATAACTTTAAAAGAGTAAGGGCTAGTGCTTTCATACTTTACATATTTGATTCTTATGACAAGACTTTTCATTTGATAAGAATAACTTTGACCCTTTGACCCTGACCTTGGAGTTTGACCTACTTTTAAGAAAAATTTTAAAATTTTACTTTGGCCATATCTTTTGAACAGTAGACACCAGGACATTTATACTTCACATATGTAATGTTTGTTAAAAGACCTTTCACTGGATACCAACAACCTTGACCCTTTGACCCTGACCTTGTAGATTTTCGTACTTGTGATAAACTTTAACATTGGCCATAACTTTTGAACAGTAAGAGATAGGGCTTTTATTCTTCACATATGTAATCCTTGTGAAAAGACCCTTCATTGAATATGAAGATCCTTGACCCTTTAACCTTGACCTTTGAGATTGACCTTCTTTAAAAAAGCAAACTTGACCATAACTTTTAAAGACTAAGGGCTAGTTCCATTCATACTTTACATATTTGATCCTTATGACAAGACCTTTCATTTGATAACAATGACTTTGACCCTTTGACCTTGATCCTGGAGTTTGACCTACTTTTTAAGAAATTGAACGGTAACCATAACTTCTGAACGGTTAGGGCTAGGGCTTTCATGCTCTACATAAGTATTTTATGTGGCAAGACCTTTTATTTGATGCTAATTACATTGACCTTTTGACCTTGACCTTGTAGATTTTTGTACTAATAAAAAAACCCTTTAACATTGGCTTACTTTCAAATTTCATAATTGTTTTCCAGTGAGAATACCCTACTTTTGGTACCAATTAATTAAATTTGCATTTAATAAAAGCTCTATCTTTGCTATGTTGCCATACGGGGGCATCAGTGTTTTACAAACACATCTTGTTTTCTCTTGAAGAACCATCTACACAGAAGTTATGTGGAAGCTTCCTTTTGTGATGAAGGTTTATTTGCATTTGGTTTTTAAAATATAGAAACTGGGGGAGCCTGGATGGTTATACGTTACTTATATAAATGGGGTCATGACAAATACACAAATTCTTGAGGTGTTTTTACAAATTGATGTATTAAGTTAAACATCATGATGATAATTTTCAGACCCAAATTCTATACAAGAGTCTTAATAATACTGGACTTTGGGTAAAAATACTGTTCTTTGTTCATCAAAGAACTGTACATAAACCTGTACAAAATATCAACCAAAAAAATTTAATTTAAAATAACAGTTTTATTAGGTCACTTGAGTAAACTCAGGTGACCTATTGCTATCTGTTTCGTCCGTCATCGTCCGTTGTACGTCGTGTGTTAACTTTTGAACATTTTCAGCTTCTTCTCTGCAACCACTGAACCAATTTCAACCAAATTTGGCACAAAGCATCTATGGGTGAAGGGGAACAAAAATTGTGAATTTCATGATCCCTGTCCCCCTGAGGCCTGAAGGGTAGGGCCAAACCCACTAAAATTAATGCAGTCTTTAAAAATCTTCTTCTTTACTCCTGGACATCAAGCAGTCAAACTGTTTGCATGATTGTAATTAGCATTGAGTCCTCTACCAAAATTGTGAAATTCATGACCATGGGGTCAGGGGTTCTAGTGCTAGGGTGGGGCAAAATAAGTATATAGTGAAAATGCATTATTTCTTTGAAAATCTTCTTCTCTACTCCTGGGTATTAAATAAACCAACTAAGTACAAAGTTATGATGAACAAGAGTGTCTCTAACAAAATTGTGAATTTTATGGCTCCAGGGTCAGGGGTTCTGGTGTAAGGTTGGGGCTCTATTGATTATATATAGTGAAAATACATGATTTCTTTGAAAATCTTCTTCTCTGTCCCTAGGTATTAAATATACTAACTTAGTGCATAGTTATGATAAGGATGAGTGCCTCTACCAAAATTTTGAATTTTATGGCCCCAAGGTCAAAGGTTCTGGTGTTAGGGGAGGGGCTTTATTGATTATATAGTGAAAATACATTAATTCTTTGAAAATCTTCTACTCTGCTCCTAGGTATTAAATAGACTAAGTGCATAGTAATGATGAACAAGAGTGCCTCAACCAAAATTGTGAATTTTATGGCCCCAGGGTCAAGGGTTCTGTTATTGAGAAGGGGGGGGGGTGGCTCTATTGATTATATCGTGAAAATACATGAATTCTATGAAAATCTTCTTCTCTGCTCCTAGGTATTAAATAAACTAACTAGGTGCATGATGAGCAAGAGTGCTTTTACCAAAATTGTGAATTTTATGGTCCCAGGTTCAGGGGTTCTTGTGTCAGGGCAGGGCTCTATTGATTATATATTGAAAATACATGAATTCTTTGAAAATCTTCTTCTCTGCTTCTGGGTATTAAATAAACTATGTAATTTTTTTATTACAATGTAATTAATACTGGTTTGTTTCAGAACACATCATATGCTTACACGGTACATTCTGATGTAAGCTTTTTAATTGCATCAGCATTTTTATACCCCCGCAAACGAAGTTTGGGGGGGTATATAGGAATCACCTTGTCCGTCTGTCCTTCTGTCTGTCTGTCTGTCTGTCTGTCCGTCTTTCCGTCCGTCCGTCTGTCTGTGCAATCGTGTCCGGTCAATATCTTTCTTACAGAGGGACATTAAAATCTACTACTCCACACTAAGATTGCTCATGACCTAAGGGTGTGTCATGACCTTTACCCAAGGTCATTTGGGGAAGTTCAAGGTCACTGGAAGAAAAATTTCATAATTCATGTCCAGTCCATATCTTTCTTATGGATAAACTTGGTAGGTTCTCATTTCACACAAAGATTGACCATGACCTAAGGGTGTGTCATGACCTTAACCCAAGGTCATTTGGGGAAGTTTAAGGTCACTGGAAGAAAATTTCATAAATCATGTTTGATACATATCTTTCTTATGGATAAACTTGGTAGGTTCTCATTTCACCCAGAGATTGCTTATGACCTAAGAGTGTGTCATGATCTTGACCCAAGGTCATTTGGAGAAGTTCAAGGTCGCTGAATGAAAAGTTTCATTATTCGTGTCCGGTCCATATCATTCTTATGGATAAACTTGGTAGGTTCTCATTTCACACAAAGATTGCCCATGACCCAAAGGTGTGTCATGACCTTGACCCAAGGTCTTATGGGGGAAGTTCAAGGTCACTGAATGAAAAATTTCATAATTCAAGTCAGGTCCATATCATTCTTATGGATAAACTTGGTAGGGTTCTTATTTCACCCAGAGATTGCCCATGACCCAAGGGTGTGTCATGACTTTGACCTAAGGTTATTTGGAGAAGTTCAAGGTCACTGGTAGAAAAATTTCATAATTGGTGTCCGGTCCATATTTTTCTTATGGATAAACTTGGTAGGTTCTCATTTCACACAAAGATTGCCCATGACCCAAAGGTGTGTCATGACCTTGACCCAAGGTCTTTTGGGGGAAGTTCAAGGTCACTGAATGAAAAATTTCATAATTCAAGTCAGGTCCATATCTTTCTTATGGATAAACTTGGTAGGGTTCTCATTTCACTGAAAGATTGCCCCTGACCCAAAGGTGTGTCATGACCTTGACCCAAGGTCTTTTGGGGGAAGTTCAAGGTCACTGAATGAAAAATTTCATAATTCAAGTCAGGTCTATATCTTTCTTATGGATAAACTTGGTAGGGTTCTCATTTCACTGAAAGATTGCCCATGACCCAAGGGTGTGTCATGACCTTGACCCAAGGTTATTTGGGGAAGTTCAAGGTCACTGGAATAAAAATTTCACGTGTTTGATACATACATGTATCTTTATTATGGAAAAACTTACTTCTGAAAAACCTAGCATGGGGTATTTTGTCCCCTTGGGACAGTTCTAGTTTCATCAAATTTCATACATTTACACAAATTTTCATGTCATATTACTAAATAATATACACTTGGCAGGGCATTCATGTCCTATGGACATATTTGTAGTTTCTGGTGCTTTGTTCACATTAAACAAGTGCAGTAAGTCATGCATCAAATGAGATTTCCAGCGTTGTGAGAAAGAAAGAAAAATGGCGGCTTCCAATAAAAAAATCGAAATACAGTATGAGTTCAAATTTTCATTTCCCTTGAATTTTGGTGTTTATATACTGCCGAGAATAATAACTTATGATTTTAGTAACAAAATATGAAAAGTATGTATACATATATCATTCTACATTTAGCTGATGATTGGCCACAGTGATATAATATTTTAAATCTGTTATGAATGATTTCAGTAACAATTGATCTATTTTGGATGTTACACTGAGTATCAATACACTTTGTTACACTTAGTATCTATACACTTTTACAAGTCCTTGCTTGTATCCTACCCACAGTGTAGACTTGTATAGTGATAATCTGTATGGACAATTCACTTCATTATCTGTCAGTAAGAACTTCCAGAACTCCCCGTCAGGACTCAGTAGATGGATCTGTTTGTTGTTAGGGTCAGTAACAAGGATGTTACAGAAGGAGTCACACACTACATCAATTGGATCAAAGTTCTTTGCCAGGTTGTGTCCACGGTAGACAGACTTTATACGACCAGAAGGAGACATAATTACTAGTTCACCTGTAGTGTCACTATTACTGTTCACAACACAGATATCAGTGTTGTTGTTCTGTGTGACTCTGTGTGGGTATGTAAACAGTCTAGTCTGACCGTCCTCCTGGTACTCATACTCATGGATGACATCACCTGTCAATGTGATGTGTCTCACCAGACGTCTGCTGTGTGACTCTAATTTGTAAGGATCTGTGCAACCAGCAGTCCACCATCCACTGACTGACAGATTCCTACTGGTAACAGTGGATCTGTACTGATGATTGTAGAGACAGATCCTGATGGTGACAGACGGCTTATGGACTTGTTAATACTTTCAGTAAAATAAACATCACCAGTATCAGTCACACACATGTCATTAGGACAAACACTATATCTATGTTTTATTGCACCGTTATTATCAACCTTTTCTGTATAATGTGATAAAGTTTCTCTTATGTAACATTGCTCTTCACTGAAAGCTTCCAAAACAAATATTGATACACCTCCATATTGGAATGAATTTGTCTGAGTAGCAGTAATATTATCTAAATTTAAAGTTTTTCCAACCAAAGATTCTACTATGTCATCATTAATTTCACCTCTAGTGAACCTTACTGAATGTTCACGGCTTTTTGTATGAACCTTCAATTCAGACAGCATTTTTGTCAGTTCTCTGTGGTTGTCAACCAAGCTGTACTCTGACATGGTGCTGTTGTTCTCCTCCATGAATTCCACTGTTTTATTAAATCCTCTTTTCATCTTCTCTAACACAATTTTCACCTCGTGTAATTCATCATTCTTTTGAACTAAGTTGTCTCTAATTGTTTGTTCATGACGTTTTCTGAATTCTATCAGCCTGGCTATTATATCGTCAACATGCTTCTGAAGCTTTTCAATTTCAGAATCACTCTGTTCGTTATTTTCTGTCACCTGTTGTAGAATCTTCTTTATTTTCATATCAATCCCGGGCAGATCCTCTTCCTTAATCTTGTTCAGAAATGTAGGTAGACCTCTCCTCCTTTGGGTGGCTGCCGTGGGTATAGTGTTCCAATCTCTATGATCTGTTTTGGCACATTTAGCACAAATAAATTCATCACAATCCTCACATATCATATCAATAGGTAACTCATGAGTTTCACACATTACTACGGGCGCTAGAGGAGAACCAAGGGAATGTTTTTCTGACTTACTGTCAGCCATGTTTGTCGGGTGTAGCCTAGTACCTGAATGACCTAGTTTCTAGTGTGCATATTAGATAACAGGTATATAATAATAATAATGATTGGATTTATATAGCGCTTTTCTAGCATAAATGCTACTCAAAGCGCTTTACAATCATTATTACCCCAGCAGACCTTAACAATCCAGAATCTTTCTCAGTGCAAGCTGCCGTAATCAGCGCTAGAACACTAACATTCTGACAATATCTTTCACTGTCTATAGCCAGGTACCCCTTTTACACTTGGGTGGAGTGAGGAAATTCATGTAAAGTGCCTTTCCCAAGGACACAACGTCGACTTGCCGCGGCCAGGATTCGGACTCACAACCTTTCGGTTTGGAGTCCGGCACCTTAACCACTAGGCTACCGACGCCACAAACCACTAGGCTACCGACGCCGGTCGGGTATATAAGTCGGGGATATAAGTCGGGTTTAAAATTTTTAATTTATTCAATGTGACACTTTGTTGCGCAAACCTTAAGGTGTCTTTTATTTGAAGTGAGAAAATCATTTGGATTAGAAAAATAATCATGAATGAAAAGTTGATTACATGTATAATTTATTTTTTCAGATACAAAAAGTAATTATTTAATTAAATGGGAAAAATCCTTTCAGTCTATATATCTTACAATTTTATCATCAGGATGAAATTTGTTGAGTCATATTACACTTCACACACACTTACCTTATAATTAAGTAACCTTAATTTTTAATTATCTCACCTAAAACTTGGTTCAGCTGCAAAAGTTTCTTGAAATGAGTAATTACAGGTATAACAATGCATGCAGTAGTACACTTGATTTGAACCTTTTACATTGATTTTTAGTAGATATTTTTTTCAGGTTTTTAAAGTTTTTTAATGAACAATGTAAAGTATTTTCACCTTTATTCCAGTATTTTTAAAACTCTTGTACATTATTTGGGTCTAAAAATTATCACATGTATGTATAATCATTTATTTAATCAACTTTTATTTTCAACAACATTTATTTATGATTCTTTAGTTTAAAATCAATTTGTTACTATTAATTTCTGCGAGTGAGTAAAGAAGGTTTATTACAAAATTCGTTTTTGATAGTTTTAGATATGTAAATATAAGTTGATTACCTTATTTGTGTGACAAGTAGTATACATGTAGTACTAGCTGCAGATATATAGCATTATGGTTTTTTATATTTGTCTGTGACCATAACTTTACAGATCCCGTAATGCAAAAAAGGTGTAAAATACGGTGAAATATTTTTTGCGCATTTTTGGGGAGAATTTCTCCACATTCCAGCATCGGTCAATTAACTACTTCTAGTTACACTCTCTAATTCTTAGCACATTATATTACTAATCTGTGTCTTTTATCCATCTCCCAACCATTTATAGTCCCCCAAATGAAAAAAAGGGGGAAACAAAATACTATAACAAAATACTTTCAAAACACGTTTTGACAGTATTCCGATAGTATAGCAAATCACATGCAAATGAGCTAACAAAACACTATAACAAACTACTAACAAAACACTTTCACAAACTACTAACGAAACATATTAACAAACTATACTTACAAAACACTCTAACAAACCACTAACAAAACACTGTAACAAAATACTTACGAAACACTTTAACAAGCTACTGACAAAACACTTTAACAAAATACTTACGAAACACTCTAACAAACTACTAACAAATCATAAGCAACAAATCATCAATAAACCACTAAATTTGAATTTTTAAAATTATAATTAGCAAATTCACAAGTCTTTGAAAACATATAAACACAATTCTCATATTGAAACATAAACACCTTGTTTCACTGTGAGTATTTTGAATTCCAGGATTGACATTATTCTCCAATAGACAATAGCACACCATTCCAACATTTAAAAACTTAATTGAGATCAATTCTCAAGCCATTGGCCACTTCTCCAATTACATATTCACAGAATTTTCAAGTATAATTATAATTCATCATTTAATCCAGTGCTTAAAACTGATATAAGCTGGGTAGTATATGGATTAAAGGTCAATCTTAATTAACATGAACAAAACCCCAATAAAAACAGGCCATATTTAATGTACACATCCACATTCACAGATCGAAGGTTATTGTAATCCAGCATAAAAGAACTTTATGTCATGCAATGAATAAATACCTCTGTTATATCCAGATACATCCTGATTATGTTTTTTCCAATCAGGGATCAATTAATATACATGTATACACTTTACATGTCCCTTCATCAATCTCTATGTTTCTCTCTGACCTAGTGCTGGTGGTTTGAAAATTGGCGCAAAACTAGTAACACAGGATGAAAATAGATAAGTTGTCCTTGGAAGATTTTACTGCACCTAGATAATTCAACCCTCAACATGTCTGTTAATCAAATGAAATGCTAACAAAATATTACATGTACTTAGATGCAGACAAGTATAATGAAACACTTTCAAAATGCAATTTCATTCTGCAGAGTGTAAAGAAACATTAATAAAACACCAACAATGTAATGAAACATTAACAAAATACCATGCCACTCCATCCTGTAAAGTCTTGGATTGATGTTTCATTAAATGCAACACTTTCAAAACATACTAAGAAAATATAAAAGTATGATTTGTTAGTGTTTTGAAGATCTTTTGCAAGTATTTTGTTAGATTTCTTTTTCATTTGGGGGCCTCTCTACAAATGATAAACTGGTTTGATTAAAATTATTTGTTAGATTGCTGAAAATTCACTTACGTGTAGAGACAACTATAAATAGTTGGGAGGTGGATAAAATATACACATTGGCTATAGAATGTGTCTAGAGTTAGGAAGTGATAGGTAGTTGATTGACCAATGCTAGAGAGTGGAGAAAACTCTTCCCATAAGTGCGCAAGAAATATTGCACCATTTTTGCATTGCGGGATCTGTAGCATTATGGTCAAAGACAAATATATTGAACCATACCATTACAGATCTGCAGCTAATGTAGTACTTAATGTTGTTTTTGTACATTTGACTAATTGTCTGTAATCATTACAGGAGTTAGAGGAATTCTGGGCCTATCAAGAACTCCTGGGAACCTTTGTCAAGCGCCTGGCTTATTGTGTGTCTGCAGAACTCCTACCGCTCATGGAAATACCAGGTGTCAAACTGGTACATCATTTTGTACAGTAAAACTCGTTTCCTATAGATGTCTAGTTTTTAATTATGTCTATTATGATGTAGACAATGTTTACAAAAATTGTCATAATACAGATAAAGACATCTGAAAGAAATAATGTCAACTAAATAGTTGCTTAATCTATTTGAACGTTTTGGATTTGAAGTTTTTCAAAATGAGATATTCTTTACAAATTGTTTTTGACATCGTACAGGGTAGAGCTAAGCAGTTATACAATGCGGGATTCCAGTCTGTGGCGTTAGTGGCAGCTGCTGATCCCGAGATCCTTGTTAAATCCATACAGCAGATCCCTCGTAAAGTGGCCAAACAGATCGTCGCTTCCGCAAAAGTGAGATTTCTTGTGTGCCTTAATTTTATGACTTTTAGATTTTGATACAGCTCTCCTGTCCTTTTAATTTATAAATATTTAATCTGTACAGATAAGTTTTTGTCTTAAAAAGAAATTGAGTGATACAGAGAAATATTATTTATTAATTTGTTAACACCTTTTATGTCTCATAATACACTTCTTAGCCTTCCTTTACTCAAGGTATTATAAAGATATTATGCACATTCTTTGGTTGATAGAAATTTAATTATGATTACGCTTGTGTTAAAGGAATGATTAAACAACCCAGATTTATTTTTAGATTTTGCTGAATGAGAAAGCAGAGGCCTTACTACAGGAAGTAGAGGAACTGGTGACGGTTCCGGTCGAGTGATCAACCGTACATAGTTCACAGGGTCAAACCTCTCCCTGGGATGATATGGACTTGTTTTCTAGTCTTGATACACAGTCTTCTACCTCATGATAAAAATTGACACCCTTTTTAGCTCGAAGACAAAAAGTGCATTTAGATAAAGGGAAAAAAACCTCAAGAACCCTCCTAATGATTTACATGTAAATTCCTGCAGTCCTTTGGGTTTAAGTTTAAGTTAGTTGAATGTGACGTCATGGTTAAAAAGACTGTAGTGCATAGGATGTTCAAATGTTCATTAAACTTCTGAACATATCTATATATATATATATATATTGTTTTTTTTTTTTTGAAAGATAATAATTAACTTGTACATAATAGAACTTTTATGTATAGCACACAAAGTGAATGTGCAATATCTCCCAAATAAAGAGGGATGTTTATAGAAATATAACTATCTGAATGGTATTGAAACTGCTTCCAGATGTGTGATATTTGGGCTTAAATTCTTGTCTTAAGTCTGTGCCACACAGCTTTCAAGAATTTAACTTGTCTGTATCATACCATGCTTACATGATGGTTGTTAATATGAGTACAGTTTCTGTGATATAAGCACATGCATGTACCATTAGTAATGAACACGTTTATGTCATGATTCTAGTTGACTGGTCTCAGTTAACTAATTATTGACAATGGTGTTAAAGTATTTTTAGAAATTTATTGTTCTATTGTTCTAATGCATGTATTTAATGAAGCCTCATATTTAAATATTTATATGCCACTGTGACATGTACATAGAAGAAACTAGGTAACATTGAGATGGTGGCCATTTCAAAGGGCCCCGCATTCAACAATGAACATGAAAATGTAAGGTCATTTAAAAGGGATTATTTTGAAGAGGAACATTTGTGTAATACAGTAAAAGTGATTTAGTACGACTTCATGGATACTGCAAATTTACTAATATTTATCGAAGTTATCTTGTAACCGAGTTATATAAATTTACTTGAATTAAAAGGCAAAAAATTATGCACCGAACAAAGATTTTAAACAGAAAGGGTAATTCTGTCCATGACCTAGAAACTTTGACCAAGGTCACTGCACATCCATTGACCAGTGGATCTCTATGAGTGAAGTGATAGCCAGATTGGGCCAATGAGAGAGAAGATATACTCCGAACTAGGATTTTTCATATAATTCTGCAATGACCTTGACCTTTGACCTAGAAATCTTGTTCATGCACACCGGTTACCCAAATGCACTCTGTGGGTGAAGTATGAGGCAGTTTGGGCCAAGGAGAGAGAAGATATGCTCCGGACAAGGATTTTTCATATAATTCAGCTATGACCTTGACCTTTGACGTAGAAACCTGGTTCAAGGTCACTGCACACCTGTTACCCTGAAGGCACTCTGTGGGGTGAAGTATGGGCAAGATTGGGCCAAGGAGAGAGAAGATATGCTTTGGACAAGGATTTTTCATATAATTCAGCTAACCCTAACCCTAATCTAACCCTAACCTGACCGTGACCTTTGACCTAGAAACCAGGTTCAAGGTCACTGCACACCGGTTACCCAAAGGCACTCTGTGGGTGAAGTATGAGCCAGATTGGGCCAAGGAGAGAGAAGATATGCTCCGGACAAGGATTTTTCATATAATTCAGCTATGACCTTGACCTTTGACCTAGAAACCTGGTTCAAGGTCACTGCACACCGGTTACCCAAATGCACTCTGTGGGTGAAGTATGAGCCAGATTAGGCCAAGGAGAGAGAAGATATGCTCCGGACAAGGATTTTTCATATAATTCAGCTATGACCTTGACCTTTGACCTAGAAACCTGGTTCAAGGTCACTGCACACCGGTTACCCAAAGGCACTCTGTGGGTGAAGTATGAGCCAGATTGGGCAAAGGAGAGAGAAGATATGCCCCAGACAAGAGATCTCGGACTGGACGGACGGACGGACAGACTGATCACTATAGGACGCCCGCCAAGCGGGGCCCTAAAAAAAACCCTGGTGATTTTACATTTAATCTGGAAGATATTTCAACTTATGTTATACGATATAACATAACTTGGGGCAGTTTAGGCTTTATAAACCGCGAAGCGGTTTATTAAAAATCGTAAACTGCCCCATAGTTTTGTTATATCGTATAACATAAGTTGAAATTAGCTTCATTCCTTATAATTTAATTTCAATATAGACAAGAAGACAATTTTCCCTCCAGAATAAGGCTTCAAATTTAGCATTATTTTAAAAGTTACGTCAAGGGTATATTTGCGAGGGCCTCTGAGGAGGCATTACCTCCACAGTTATTGTTATTATGTTATTGAATAAAACATTTAAAAAAAAAAAAAAACTTCACTATCCTGTCTGTAGGAAGTGTGGAGCGAACGTTTCCCTTAAGGATGCAAAAGCTACTTGAAAATGGCTTAGGTACGCATTTCCATTGCTCTAACTGGAAAATTTCGATGTAAAGGTAATGGAGAGTTGCTGATGCGAATTTCACTACTTTACTCCTCAACAGGGTCTTACCATCACAGTCCTTGTACCGGAAGTCCAAGGATGGCTACACTGCTTTAAGTTAGAGAAAATTCGACCTAATCATCTGAAAAACTGTTATTTAGAAATGCCAAAGAATAATGCCTTCGCTAAGATCTCGATATTAATGAACCTATTGGTTCGTAGAAATTAAGCTGCAACTGTTGTTTACAGCAGTCTTGCACGTTTTACTTGAACGCCAGGGAGGGGGTGTTTTAACAGCCATATTTTACCTAGCAAAGTAAACAGATAAACATTTAACATTTTTATCAAATTTCTAATGTTTTGAAAAGTGAGTTTATCCTAACTTTATTTGCTTTTGAAAATCATCAGTTAAAAAAATATAAAATTTGTAGATTACTGCTTGTTGCGTTTCTTTTTGCGTGTCAGTATATATTCATATTTTTAATCTTTCTTATTTTCTTTAAGACTTTAACGCTCCTGTAAATGCCTGTATATACAAATATATAATCTTTTAATGATCCAATCCAGAGAAGATGCGAACTGTGATCGTAGCTTAAGCTGTATGGATATTCTACTCCTTACTTTTCTGTCAGTAGCACTGTCAGGAACTGACCATCCTTGTCAATCATCTGTACTGTCTTTGTGTTTATGTCACACACAATGATATTTAACAGTTCATCTGTACAAATTCCACGTGGTTCAAAACTTGATTCTGGTTTATTCCCTTTATAGGAGAAGCGATGTGTGCCTTTACAGTCTGTTACCACTACAACACCTGATCCAAAGTAGCCAATACTGGAGTCCGAAACAATCACATCTCCATTTTGGTTTTCTGTGATATATTTAGGATTAATATATTGTCCCTGACAAGGGTTATGTTGGAGTTCTTGCCCTGTACTTTTGTATCGGCCCACCATGGCTGTATATTTATCCTTTCTCTTCATCCCAATAAGAAAATCTCCATTTAAGCGAGAGCAGTAGAGACAGTATGGTTTCCAAGGTTCTGCTATTCTTATCGCTGTAAACTTTGTTTCATTGTTTGATGAGAGTTTCTTAATATTATAATCCCTATCTATGTATACAAGATTGCCTTCTCTAGTCACTGTGTGTACACCATCGTTATTACATTTATCTCTAAGAAAAATTAAATTGTCACCCACGGTACCTGTTAAGTTTAAATGATTCCAACTGCTGACCCAAGCAACGTCTGCTGTCATACATGAGATATGACATTAACATTTTCTATCTTTTGTGTTTTTCTGAAGGCTGTCACTAGAAAGATTTGAGATATGTAGACACTGGTAAGACATCTTTCCAATTTATTTTTGAATTTTATCTGTTAAAAACATTTCTTACTTGTCTTTTTCCAGGTTAGGAAGCTCTATGATAGAAATTCCCCCAAGAAAAAAACATTATCTTTATTGATTTCCTTGCTCGGAGAGTGAATTTGAATTATTTGTGTACTAGTTCTTCCAGGTTAAAATGCCATCTCTTTTGTAAAAGCTGTATTTCTTGGAAAATAAAATAAACTGTATCGCTCTGTTTGCTAAATGTTCAGATCTGTAGACACAGTGTTTGTATAGATCCGATTTGAACTCCTTTGTTGTTTCTATTTAGAGTTGAACAACATTTTATTTGCACCCTTGTGTGCTCTAAATGTATCTCCCAATGTCACATGTATGAGATCCTTAAGCCTTTTTGCTTTAAGAATCATATTTCTCTGGAGTTTAAAGATTTCATTTTGACAGGATTTGAAATCAGAATAAATACCTGACTTGATACTCATGATTCTGAAGTATAATCAGACTTTTAACAATCTGAAAAATTCTTTTTTGATGTTGTTTCAACCGGCGGCATGATCAACTCTAACAAGAGGTGAGAAATATGATCTGATTTAATATACCTCAACAGATGTAATATCCTGTCTATTGTGTCCTGTGTGCTCTACTACAGTTTGAACAATATATAAGCTACTACATAACAAATCAACAGGCACCACATTTCACAGACCATGCTTAGAGGTGAGAAATATTATTTTCTCACAAGTCTCCAGTAATAGAAAATGACCTCTCCATACTTTAAGCGATCAATCACTACATCGTGGTGTTTTGTATCAAAGTCTATACACATGTTCCATGCCTTACATGGTAACACATATATGTTTACATGTCCTGCAGTAGTATTCTGAATCAGACACACTGAGAACACTTTGGTGGTTTTAACTGTGTAAGGGAATACCTTATTATTATGCTATGGTAAAATTAACCTCAGACAGACAGACAATGACCTGTTTAGGTTCTTCCAGTTGTTTAAATGTTTTCTTCATTGGTATAATTCATCTTGTAGAAATCTCAATATCTGTTTAATGAACCGCAGGTAGAAAATTACACGGATTTTCAGCCATAGATTGTCACTATATTTCTTATATTTATATTAAGTATGCTTGGACAAATTTCCATGGAAAATTTGTGACCGCGTACATAGTGTAAATTAAAACAACACGGAAAAAAAATACTTTTACAGTATATGTAATACTGACCTCAGACAGACAGACAAGGACCTGAACCATGCCTAATAGAGGTAAGAAATATATGCAATACCGACCTACAGAGCAGACAGACAGACAGACAACGACCTGAAGCAGGCCTTAGAGGTGAGAAATATGTCTTAAACTGATAGACAGACAGACAACGTTATTACATTTGTACTTGAACCAGGCTTTAGAGGTGAGAAATATATGTACATGTAAAACTGATCTCAGATAGACAGACAATGATCTGAAGTTCATTTCTTACTTGTCTTTTTCCAGGCTTTCGAGGTGAGAAATATGTCTTAGACTGACCATCTGTATAAGTGATTAATATGCTTTACAGTATGTCTCATTGTCGTTGAATAAATTCATCTGGAGATTGCCACTCATCATGAATTGAGCTCAAGCAGATAGGTTACCTCAAGACTACAGGAGATTTGCTTTAATGTTATTAATTTTCATTAATTTCTCCTCATCTGTGGGTTCTACAGTTACATCCTGAGCTGTTTACATCTACCAGATCCAGAAAAGAAATCAATCCGCATCACAGACGACATGATTGCTCAGGTATATGTGTAAAAAACAAATTACAATGCTGCAAAAAAATTATAAATTATAGCAGCCAGTTTTTAGCTCACCTGAGCCGAAGGCTCAAGTGGTTTTAATTTCTGATCACAATGCTTTGGTAAAATTAATTCCGTCCGTCTTCCAGTTGTTAAACTTTTCACATTTTCGACTTCTTCTCAAGAACCACTAGGCCAATTTTGACCAAACTTGGTACAAAGCATCCTTGGGTGAAGGTGAATTTAATAGCCATTCTCTTATCAATCAGTTTGAACTTCGTTGCCACGCATGGTCACCGATTTTGATGAAACTTCACCCATGCATAGTACTTGACACCAGAAACAAATATCAAACAAAATTTCGTTGCTAAGTGTCTCGGATTTTTGCTATGGCAACAGCCGGAAAAATTTGAAAAATCAAGATTTTCAGCCACTTTAAATCTTGACTGTGGCTAAATAAAAACTAGAAAAAGCAAACAAACCATTCTCACAAAAACATGACACCTTAATGTCACTTATACTGTAAAGAAAGTGTTTAGAATATATCTCTAAGTAAGTGGTATCCAAGGGTACATTTGGAATACATTTAAAATGCTGAAATATGCCGAAAAACACTCCGTATTCACTAATGGTAGGTGTTACATGCTCAAACTCAATCAACGACTTAAGAAAAACAATGAAAATGTTTGACCTTAAGTATATAAGTGTAAGCAATATTATTCTATAACTAACTTTTATGGTTGCCATGGTAACACAGTGTAACCATGCAAAACCAGTAACTAAGATTGGGTTAATGCTACTTCCTTGAGGAAAAACATAAAAATTCAAGACTGGCAAATATGCATCCTTAGGACCTTACATCACCAAATACACGAGAAAAATTGGGTATAATTGCTACTTTGCAGTGTTACCATGGAAACAAAGTACCAGTGCTTAAAAGCGAATTATTTTTCGCTGCATTAAGAATTAAATTGCCATATAATCAAGAAACAAATTAAAGGACTCAGCTTGAATAGTACTTATCTGTTAGAACTGAAGTTGAATATCATATATTGATAAAATTTGATGAAGAAAACAACACCGTTGCTATGGTTACCAAGAAGGGAAAATGTTCGATTTTGTGAACTTTATATCAATATTAAACCCTGTGTGCCAACTTCTTGCATCCACTTAGAGATTGGATGATAGTCAAAATTAAAAGTCAGGTTAGCTGTTAATAAATATCAATCATAAAAGTTTTGGGAATCTACATTTAAGGGTACGTATCCAAGGAAAGAAAATATTTTTCAGGTTTTTAAGCATATATTTTCGGCTTATTTCCATAGCAACGCTGTATTTAAAGAATCTAATCTGATTTTTTTCAAATGGGAAAACTTGGAGCACCCCAACATCTTTAAAAATTGATCATTAGTTATGGGGAAATGTGTTTTTTTAAAAGATAGGATCAGATTTAAAAATACAGAGTGTTACTTTGAAGGCTCTCTTTGGTATAAAAACCTTGGCAACCATTGCCAACCAATATGAAATATCATATTTTGTTCTTGGTATATGTTTCAAGGCTCTTTTTTCTATTATTTGGTCACATTTCATCCTATAATTGCTTTTTATTTTTACGTGTATGAATTTATAAAATTCAACGAATATTTTTTTTTTACTTTTGAATACTTTGTTACCATAGTAACGTATGTAATAGTTGATTTACCAAACATGTTTATCATGCATTTGAGACATCTGACCTTCAACTTTTGGAAACAGTCATTGCCAATTGTTTGCTTTGCCGCAAATGTTAACAATGGGGCTCTAAACATGTTAAAATATGCCATTTTTCGAACTTTAAGACATGTTGCCATGGTAACTATAAAGCATAGCAACCAATTTTTGCCTGATTTCAGTTTAGGGTATCAATGACTTTTATCATAGAGAGTTTGGAGAAATTCTGAGACTATGTGTGCCACAGCTCCTATATAAAATTTCAAATCATTACAGAGAATGGCTCTTACTGTTTAGTTTAAGCAATATTACTCAAGAATAAATTCTTTTTTATTCAACTGACATAACAGATTAAGTCCACATAAAGAAATTATAAGCAAATGAGCTCTACTTAATTTTCTATCGTAAATTTGTAACTATTTTTTCTGCAATCATTGTCAGAATGTTCTCAATCTTTATTATGATGAGGAGTATACCAAATTATTACAAAAAGTGATTAAAATATATACCTTTCCCAACAAACTAATGAGAGATTTTTTTTAACCTACACCGGATTTAATTGTTAAATGATTTGTTTGGGGTAAAGTTCAGATTTACAAAGTAAATATTTAACAAAAATTGTAATATTTAATTTTAAAATATATTTTAGAGAAGAATTGTTATAAAATACAACCCATTAAATATAAACATGAATAATTAACAAATAATTGTGAAAAAAATATATACATCGTTTTATAACAAACATCCGCAGAATTTACCAACAATCTTCAACTTATCTTCCCCGTGGGGATCCGGGTTTAATGGTCCTCCTTTGCTTGTCGTAAAAGGCGACTAAATGGGGTGGTCCTTCGGATGAGATCGTATAAACCGAGGCCCCGTGTCACAGCAGATATGGCAAGATAAAGATCTCTCCCTGCTCAAAGCCCCTAAGTGCCGAGCATAGGCCTAAATTTGCAACCCTTCACCGGCAATGGTGACGTCTGCATATCAGTGAACTATTCTGGAAGGGGACGTAAAACAGTATACAATCAATCTACACGTGTTCAACTTCGACACATTTCATCAAGATATTGCACTACATGTATTTAGTCGACAACTGAAGAATTCGTAGGATATTTGTTTTCAAACAAAATAGTTGACACGAACAATAGAAATTGTCAAATTTTCGGGACGCCCTGTCCCTTCCTCAAGAGAAACAAAAACAACTAGCACTACTACTAAACTACTAAACACTAGATATTTACATACTTAATTACATGATGAATTGGAAATTTTTAAGAACACTAATAAAGAAAGAAATCCGGACCGCTATGAAATGCGTCCGGTCTATCGGGTATACGGGGCTAAGGTGCGATTTACATAATTGAACCAATTAATTATGCTAATTAATTACGACAATCAGTAAATCGTACATTGTTTACTTGAAAATGGCGTAAATTTACTTAATAACGAATAATCGAAGAAAAATAATATAGCAGGGATATCTAAACATATGAAATTATGATCAATTATAAATTTTGAAATATTTAAGGACTTATTACCGGAAAAAATAATTAACAAAGGTGTAAGCAATACATAGTCATGAAAGTTGTTCGAGAGTTGGTGACGCAAATTAACTGTAGAGTTTACACTAAATTGAGAGAATAATCTTGTTTAGTATCATCAGGAATTGGGTCTAGTTCACGTTTATTCTGGTGAAGTCATTCAGTTTGTTAATACCATTAGGGCGGAATGACTTCAATCTGTGCATCCAGAACTTTTCTTTGCTTTTTCTCTGAGCATCTGTCCATCTTGGGCTATGGTCAATCACCACTACTGTCATGTCCTCCCATTTGTGACCCTCAAGGTTGAAATGTTCCCCAACGGGTTCATTGAGTTTTTTGGTCCTAATGGACGAACGGTGGTTATTGACTCTCCTCCGGAGATCTCCTGTTTCACCAATATACTGTTTGGAGCAAACTTTGCAACTGATGAGATAAATGCAGTTGTCAGTATGACAGGACAAATTCCCTAGTATTTTGTAGCTGCGGCCTGTAACAGGGCTGTTAAAACTGTCTGTGTCAGTGCTGTGCTTACAAAGAAGACATCTTCTGTCAGAGCAAGTTTTAAAGCCCCCGTTAGGTAATGGGTTGTCCAGTCTGGTTCTTACTACCATGTCCTTTAGGTTCCTTGGGTGTCTGTATGCAGCCAGATGGGGGTTCCTTAAAGACCTCTGCCATTCGTTTGTTTGAATGGAGAATTGGTAGGTTCTTTTGAAGGATACCGCTAAGGTTCTTAAGGACGGGATGGTATGTGGTTACCAGAGGGACCCTGCCGCTATTGTCTTTCTCCTTGTAGCGTAATAGGTTTTGCCTGTCATGTCCCGCCATCTCATCAATAGCTGTTTGTACGGTGCGGGCATTGTAGCCTCTTTTGCATAAGTGGGACTTAAGAAGACCACTTTGCTCCTGATATAAGGCAGGGGACGAACAGATGCGTCGAATTCTGGTGGCTAGACCCTTAGGCACTCCCTTAAAAGTGTGTGGGGGATGACAGCTAGAGGGCATAAGATATAGGTGGGAGTCTGTGGGTTTGGTGTGGAGACTGAATTCGATTTCACCATCAATCAGGGTAGATGTAGTATCTAGGAATACGTTGTTCGAATTAGATACGTCTACTGTAAATTTGATCGATTGATGAAAGGTGTTGGCAAACGTAATGAATGCCTCGAGGCTCTCGCGACATTCCACCCACTTCATCTCTATATCGTCTATGAAACGCAACCAACTTTGGGGCCTAAATGGTGCTTGAAGTAACAAGTTGCATTCCAGTCTGCCCATGAAGACATTGGCATAAGACGGTGCCATTTTCGTACCCATAGCAGTGCCATTAACCTGCAGGTAATGTTCTCCATTAAACATGAAGTTGTTGAACTTGAGAACATGTTCAAGGAGCTTAGCAAGGGACTCTGTAGAAGGAATTTGTATGGATCATCATCCCAGACTTCTCAGAGGAGCTTCGATACCCTCATCGTGTGGAATATTGGTGTACAAAGATGTGACGTCCATAGTCACGAGGAGGGTATGATTTGGGAGGCCAGTAGAGGGCGTCTTGTTAATGTAGTCCGTGGTGTCCTTGAGATAGGATGGCAAATTCTCTACGTGTGGACGGAGATGTAAATCAATGAATTCAGAAATTTTCTCCGTGGGGTGTCCAATTGCGCTGACTATGGGGCGACCTGGCATGCCTTCTTTGTGTATTTTAGGAAGCAGATAGAATTGTCCTGGTCTACAGTCAATAGGATTTAAAGGTCTCATAGACGTTGATACCAATCTCATTTTTCTCAAACATATCGTCAAGAGTTTTGGTAATGGCGGTGTAGAATTTTTTAGAAGGGTCAGAGTCCAGTTTCTTATAGAAACGTTCGTCTGAGAGTTGTCTTTGGGCTTCCGCCATGTAAGTCTCTTTATCCATTACTACAACTGTAGAGCCTTTGTCTGCTTTCTTGATTACAATGTCATCCCGATTTTTTAATGATTGTAAGGCAGATCTCTCTTCCTTACTCAAATTGTCGGGAGTCTTGTCTGGCATTGAAAGGAGCTTCTCTATGTCTGACTCAACGGCGTCAATATACGACTCAAGCGCGCCGCACTTGCCCGGTGCAGGTTCCCAGTCACTCTTGGGTTTATAGAGTTTGTGTTCCTCTAGATCGTGTAAATCTGGCTTGGAAGAGTCGTATGAATTTACTTCGGAGTCTTTTCTAGAGAAGTGCTCCTTCAAACGTAGTCTCCGGAAGAATGCTCGGGTGTCCTCTCTGACTTGTTTTTCGTCGACCTCATGTGGCGTGGGGCAGAAATTTAGCCCCTTGGAAAGAAGTGAGGTTCCGATTCGGAGAGAGGAGCACTAGATGTATTGAGCACTGGGCAGACGTCAGGAGTTTGTATGGGTCCGTCCCTCACGATTGCCTTAATGCGTTTAAAGCGTCTCGAGCGGGGTTTGCGTGTTTTGTTAACTCTGACCTCTGACCAGTTGTTCCTAGACTGTGGAACACTGTCGCGGAGAAATTTCTTTTTTTGAGTCTTGTTGACTTTATTTGTCAGGGCCATATTATAGGTGTCTATAATATTATGGGCTTCATCAAGATCGGCCTGGGACATGATATCGTTGAGGGATGATTCTAAGGACTTGATCTCACTCTTCAATTGTCCTAACTTGTGGATATCCCAAGAAAGACAGAGTGACATCAATTGTTTAGAACATCTCCTTGTAATAACGTCCCAGCGTTCCTGAAAGCGTTTGGAGATTGGCCCTATGTTAGGTGTAACATTTACCTCAACATATATTGTGTTTCAAAGTTGTTTATTAATTAAAAAAATTTTTTTTTGTAAAAACATATATGTTATAAAAATTGCCAAAATGAGCCAGCTTTAAACAAGCACAGTCTATAGATCAAGATCAGCGAAACATTTTAGCTCAATTAGACGTCATATTAATATATATATATATATATATATATATATATATATATATATATATATATATATATATATATATAATATAGGTTTGAATTCCACAAATTTCAAATGCTTTATTTTCTACATATTTTTGAAGCTGTAGAGTACGGGAAAGTAACATTAAATTTATTGTGACGTCATATTAAATCAAGCACCAAAATACAGGCTTAACACATTCACTAGATATGATGTCAATTGACAAAGGTTCTACGTTAACTCTCAAATTAAAAGTATCTATGGCAAATTCACAAAAATGAGCTAACCATAATTTCACAGTCGATAAAATAGGTTTATCGGTGGTAAACTATAGTTTATCAACAATATCTATTTTTAACGTTTTATTACAGACAAATAAACTTAGATTAGATGAGCGTTCGTAAACTATAGTTAACAACCGTTATAATAGTTTTACAGATGAAAACTATGCTTTACGAATCGTTAACTTTAGTTTACACTTTGTAAACTATAGTTTACAGTCGATAAACCTACTTTATAATATGTGAAAGTAGGTTTAGCTCATTTATGTGAATTTAGCGTGCCATATGT